>NC_056731.1:1265344459-1265474459 GCF_019279795.1 Protopterus annectens
TGACTACATTGAATGCTGCATTCAGACAACGATCACTACATTGAAGTTTTTCCATGGGAAAGTAACTATAGGGCCAGCATCATGAATTAGCCCTTTCCCTACTGTAGTGCGAATATATAAGTGGGGGGGTGGGGGGGCAGTGAATGAAAAATTATGTAGTTCATATTACAGTTGCTCTGGTGGCTAAGTAGTTTATTTCCCCTAGAAAAGAAGCTCGTTGATTGTAACATTTGCTGAATGGCTGTTCGATGGGTAGTGATTGATAGCCGTTCGATGTTAACGTCTTTTGAGGAAATAATATAGACCCCAAGAGAAGATAAGGAGGCAATTAAAATGAACAATACTCTGAAAAAGTAAGCTACTCTGCTTCATACTAAAATTAAAAAATGTATTCATTTAATATTTTATTACATATTCATTTTTTTCACATAATATTGGAAGAAATGAAAAAGGAAGAATGCATTTTAAACTAAACAGAAGCAACTTCCGCAATATTAAAAAAAAAATCTCATATCACATCTTCTTTTCATAAAACAAACAAAAAAGAAAAGCATAGAAGAACCAAACTCAATATAAAGAATAATACATGATGCAACAGCTGCTAGGGAACTCTTTTCAAAGCATGTACGTAATAACACTCAAACTTCCCTTTTGAGATTACAGTTGTTGATGCCTACATCTTTAACTATAATTTCTTGGTAAACATTGTTATACCAGATATTAACCTCTACAGCTTAACTTTCTCACTAAAATGTCTCTGCTATTTTCCCTATTAGTTTATCAGTTAAATTAGTGGAGTTCCAAGTATATTATAAAGGTCTTTGTCCTCTGAGTTTGATTAGTACTGGGACATGTCATCCTTTTTAGTGCCACCAGTTGTCTTTCAATTCAATGATTTCCACACTAAACATTCCATGTCTTCACTATGAGAGTGAATGAAGATGAAATACAAATAATATTTTATTGTGTCTAACATTGCCATTATGGTAAAACAGTAAATTGGGCAGGAACAAAGTAAAACTATGCACATTCTCCAAATCTATAAATACACATATAATCCTGTGTGACCATGTCATCTAAAACATCACCAGTAACAAAAATGCAATTAAGTAATTAAAAAAAACATAAAAACTGAATGTTAGGAAATCTGAATGTTTTTCCATTAAGAAGTAGCTATATAACTGAAATGGTATGCAATTTTAATAAAAAGATTGTGTTGTTTGAAACACTTACTGTATAATCAAATTGTTAATAAAGTGTACCATTTACACAGAAGCATGTACAGCATAGGTATTTCACATTTAATGCACTGTATTGATGTTTGGAAATTAACATCAGATATTATTAAATAATACTTCAGTGTAACTTACAGCTCCAGAAGGAGTACTAAAGGACATAGAAGGTGTTCAGTGTTTTGTTATTTCTTTTTTTTTATTTCTGTGTCATATGTAAGAAAATGACTGAAGCATTACTTTCATGAATTCTTAATGCACATTAAAGGAATATGTAACATGGGAACAAGATAAATGCTGTTTACAAATTCAAAGCATAGAGATAAGAATTATGCAATCACAAAATCAGTCACTCCCCATAAACAGCAATCAAACTGACCTATATTAAACTAAAAACAATATGCCTTGTTGATCACCTCTGACAAAGTCTATTCTGTCTACATATGTTAATTTCAAAGTAAGATATTAAATCCTAATGTGAAGTTTGTGTATCTATCTATCTATCTAGTTATCTATCTATCTATCTATCTATCTATCTATCTATCTATCTATCTATCTATCATCTATCTGTCTATCTATGTGAGTGTGTGTTATGCATGCATGTGCATATGTAAACACCCAAATAATTCCATTTAATACACTCCTTAATACCTTAACATACTTCATTTTTTTGTTTTGTGTTTTTTTTCATATCTTATCATACACCTGCATTTGATCTAGTAGAGAATTAATAACATACTTAGTATTTCTCACTGGTATTTGTCTCATCAATTTAGCATAAACACTGATAAATGCTCCATTGTGCATTTCACCACTATGACTGCTAACATTACTTTAAGCAATAAAGAACTTTGGAGTATAAATAATATCACGGATCTGGAACAGTAGAGTCATGTGAGACTTTCAGCATAACTATGTGTTCAATTTACTCCTTTCTCTCTGCGGTACCTCTTTTCCCTAGTAATGTTCCCCATCCACAACAGCCTACAGGATGGTCTCTCTCTAGTGAGAAGGGAAAAGCAATAGAGACTGCAGAAAGAGGATCCTGATTAGAGCTTTTCAGCCATGGCCTAAAGGAATCATGAAAATATAAATAAGTAAAGATATAACAGAAAGACCTGAAAGACCACACTGTCCTTGTCACAGAGCAACAAAAGCTTCTTTGTGACTATAGCCACCACTATTAATCCATAGAATGGGCCATGCCCTTGCCTACTTTTCAAATTATTGCCAGATCAAAGCATTATATCCAGTCCAACAACCATCCAGATATGCCATTTGCAACATCCATCAAAGAAAAAATGAGTCATGCATTTGTTGTCCTCTTAGGCCACGAACCAAGATAAGGCATACAACCTCAGAAAAAAAGACATTTCATTCTAAGGACTTTATTTCATTGTGCATTTGCATTTGTTAACTGTGATAAAGCACTGATCCACTTGAACATTAAATGGAGGATCAGGGAATCAAACTGTAACTGCACTTGAGGCTGGGTAACCTTCAGAGTTAGCTTCTAAGTACATAACACTTTTTAACACAAAGCACTAGGACAATGCAGGGCAGAGTTACCCCTGCATAATAGAAAAAAGATGATGTCAAAAATGATGACCCTTTGATGCCCCACCATTTAGAGCAGTCTGTCAGCAAGTCCAAGGATAAACAGTTAGCCCTGTAGAACTTACCTCAGATGGAAGTGCTCTAATTGAGGAAAGCTCCATACAAAGGTGTCTTCTACCCATCCCATTTGAGACTAAGCAACCTCAATCATAAAAAGGAAGAGAACTTAAAAGTTTGAGTCTTTAAGTCTTGAATGACAGATTTAGCAGACTTCCCAATTTGTATCTTTGTAGAGATAAAGAATATTCCAATCTGAAAAAACAATGTTATTTGCCAAAGTCTGTCCCTTAAAACACATTTCACATGGCTTGCTCTGGAAAAGTAATTCAGACAGCATGTCACAAGCTCGGTGAATAACATTTTGCCATTCTAGAGCTTCACCCACAGAAAGTCACAGATTCAATATTTTTATTCTAATGGACCCCAAAAGTGCACCCTAAGATCTGTATCCATAGAATAAAAAGTATTGGACATAGTCTTGCTACTAGAATGAACCTCTGTAGGTTTGCAGGTAATATCTACATCAGCAGAAATCAAGTGGAAGGAGCAAGCACAACTCTCAGAAACACTGTGCAACTTTTCAGAGGAATAAAAAAAAACTAGTAAATCCTATTACATCTAGAATAATAAAGAATTCCCATACAGCCCTTAAACTGCAATGCAAAGGAGGGATAAAGAAAAAAGTATTGATAAAGAAATGGCTTCCTCCAATCAGAAAGGTTAGAAACGAACTACATGGTGGTCTTATGCAAGTCTTCCAAATCCTGACAATGAGAACTCTCAAAAGTATAAACTATATCTTATCCCCATATCACAGGCTGAAGAAAGGACAGGACCAGCTTTAAATATGGGAAGTGACTGCTGATGCCAAAGTAACATAAATTACTCTATATACTTGTTGGGGAGATTCTGACAGTGTTTTCCACCTATGAGGACCCTGCAGAAACCCAAGGGATAGAATGCATGACATTATCCTGTGAGGATTTAGAAAGGTCCTAATTCCATCAAATGTGCTCCTTACGTTCACTCAGTTTGAACAGCAAAATCAGTATTAATGCCTTAATTCTTATATATACAAATTTTAGCAAGACAATTTATGCTGCATATCTGAAGGAATACCAGAGATATGATTCCTCTATTGGAGTTGGGTTTTTTTTCAGTGAAATCCAACTGAATGAGCCTGCTTAGTTGAATCAGTATTTATTGTAAGTTTTTCTCATTTTATTTTGTATGTAGCAAAACACCAATACCCCCATGCAGGGGATTTTGCGATCTACAAATTCTTAGCTAATTTAATAAAATCAGAGGTTAAAGTACCTTAAGTTACCCTAGAAAGGCCAACAGAATACATACCAATACCAGCTAGAGTTGGAGTGGCTCATCTTGACAAGGAGGAAGGCCAAAGAGCAGCTAGAAACATGATATCAGAAGAAACACCTTGAGAGGCAGTTATTCAAAAACAGGATGCAAAGTTAAGAGCAAGTCTTATTTGCTTAGTTTGCTTATTTATTATTATTATTATTAGTATTATTTATATAAGATTTGTTGACAGCTAGTTTCACTAGGCTTATGTCCTCTTTTTATGGGAGACCCAAGGTGGTGTGCATACTGACAAGTGGAAACAGGGTCAGAGCACTGGTGAACTCACTTCTTTTCGATAAGTTCAATGGGATTCTTTACATCCATCTGTGTTACATCAGCTCAGACAAATGAAAGTTCAGTTTGACATCTTATCTGAAAAATGCACACTTAGGAATGTAACATTCCTCTTATGCTGCACCCCAATATGAGTGCTGGAAAAAAAGCCAAGCATCTCATGTGACCTGCAGTCTTTTGGATCTTCCAACATCAGCAGCAGCTGGGCTAGCTGTCGAGCCACTGTCCCCAACTTCTCTGTAAACAACGACTCAATCAGACAATGAGATAGCAACTCCAGGTCTTGTCCTTTTCATATTCATTTACAACATGACCATTCTGGCATTGATGTCATGCTTGTTACTTAAATAAGTATCCTTTGGGCTTACTTATTTGCATTCTGCAGTAGAAAGCATCTAAAGCATTTTTGCAAAATACATCATTATTACCTGCTATTACCCTAAGGTATGACATTTCTTAGAATATTTTGTGAAGCTTTTCATGCCTTAAGTAATCTCTTTGCTGCCAGTGCTGACCTAGGACTGCCAGTTCTCCTTACCAGCTCCATTTCTCCCTTTTCAGTAGTTGCCTACATAGTCTGATGCTGCCATTCACCATGGGCAGAATTTAGAAAGGTTACCACAAGGTGTACAATGTGTACATCATGCAGTAATCCTTCTGCATTCAAAGACAGCCCTACCATGGTGGTTTTGTCTGAAAACATGCAGCTCTGTGGTGGAATGTGTCTGCAATCATGACAGATGCTAAAGAGGCATTTCAGAGGAGAGGCATATTGTAGTTATCCATGTGCTCTCCCCCACAACCGCCTGTGTTAAGGCATTTACACAGTCAATTCAAAGAAATGGTTGGCTGTGTAAATTAACCAAAAACTTGTATTCGCCCATCCATTATGGTAGAGATAGGTGCTGAGGGGTTTAGTGATTAGGTTGTATCAGGGGGAGTGTACGTGTGCGTATGCATGTGAAGGGCTGCATGTTTGAGTGTATGTATATCTGCCTAGAAGGTCATCGTAGAGAGGTTAGAGAGGAGGTAGGTTAGGTGTGTGCACATGTTTATGCTTTTGTGTGGGGGGGGGGTGTTCATACCTGCACACTGCCCTAGCCTAACAAGGAACTGCTGCAAAATTGTTGTGGGGAGACCACTAGCCTGCTGGGATAACTCTAAAGATATGGGTCAGGGGACCACTAGACACCAGGAAGAACTCCAAAGACTTAAGGGGGGAGCAACTAGACACCAGGGAGAACTTTTGTGTCTTAAAGGTTCTTAACAAAGACATGGGCTTGGAGAAACACTAGGCACCAAGGATAATAGATCATCCTTTAACAGCTCTTAACAAAAACACATGCAGGGGAAAGGACTAAGCACCAAAAATAACAGATCATGCCTTGTAAGCACTTAACAAAATGTGGGTAAGGGGAACACTACATACCAGGATAACACATTAATAAAATACCATTAGGGCACTTATTAAAAAAGGAAGATGGTGTGGGTTAGGGGGGCCATTAGACACCAGTGATACTCTAAATAGCATGCCTCAAGACACTAAAATGGAATCAAACCCTGCATTCTCCCACCATGGGTATTAGTCCTCTGCATCACCACTCAACATTAGGGAAAATGGGGTACCAAGACATAAGAGTAGAAAAAGTTGCATTTCAAAGGAGGGGAGAAGGTTTTGAACCCAACACCCTTGACACAGGAAATAGTAACATTAACTCCCCACACTAACATGTTGGCATAGCAAGGGTTTCTTTGTAGTATAATGAAAATATTGGGCTTAATTCAAGGTCTGCAACAGTTCCTGAGTTATGAGGGAGAGGGACAGGACATATATAAACATACTGCTCATCCTTGTAGCACAATAAATTTAGGCAAAGCCAAAGCTACTTGGGGGGTACAGAGGCACAGAATCAGGGTGGGATTTTACATATTACTCTTGTAAACTTAGAAAGTCACTAAAATAACCGATGTTTAATGTTCAATGTTCAAGGGTCTATATTTTAGACTCTGGGCCTAATAGACCTTCGAGGATCCTGCCGCCAATCTATCTATTATCATACACTCTGTCACCAAAATAATCATCTAAAGCCTTTTTAATTAAACAAATGGTATCCATTTTTCTTATCTAAGAGGCAGAGAATTCCACAAGGAAGCAGCTCTAAAATAAAAGAAATGTTCAAAACTCCACTTCTACATGTAGGGATTATTATTTTATTTTTTTTTATTCATAATTTTATTTGATATTTGTCTACCGGGAAAGTCCACTGAGCCTAAGAGAACCCATTTCCAGTGGAAGCTCTGAGAGAAAAGCTCCAACATGTAAGAGTTACAACAGTTACAGCAGTTTCAAAATGTATTTTTTCCATATTAGCTGTACAATACATATAGTATCACATATAGCTGGTTTGCAGGCAAACTTAAGCATTCAATTCATGCAAAAGTGAAACGGCATAATATGTTTACAAATGCAAAAGAGATTACTAGCAGGGATGGGTATAAGAATGGATCTAGGACATTTGCTCGAGTGAGCAAACATCTGAATCCATAATAAGCGAACACACTTTAACGAAAGCGCTTTTATCGAAAAAAAAACATGTGGGGCTGTGCCCCACACACACCCCTACTTTAATATTCTCCCTCTGAGACAACACTACAGTAGGGGAAAAGTGAAATTTCCCTTACCCACACCGTAGTACAGCCTCGGCAACAGGCATACTTACGCGAAAGTGCTTCTTCGGTGAAAAGCACTTTCGCGTAAGTATGCACAGCCATTTGGGTTTCGTTATTTGCTCACTAGAGCAAACATCCTAGAACCATGAGAATACATGAAGAAGTCTTATTTAAGAGAATTCTGAGGGTGAGATAAGAAAGGGAAGATGGAATTGTAGAGTGAAGGTGGGAGGAGAGAGTAGAGTCAGGTAGGAGGAGAGTGTAAGATTGACAAGATGTAGGAGAGTTGTTTAGTACAGAGCTTGTCAACCCGGGGTTGAACAGGAGCAGGTCCAGAATTTAGACAGATGTTCCTTAAGTGACTGTTTAAAAGCTGAGGGTATGTGGTTGGATCTGATAGGGAGAGGGTGTTCCAGATTTTTGCTACGTCGCAGGAGTATAGATTTTGTCCAGCAAATATCTTGGGACGGTGCTCGACTAATAGTTGCTTGTGTTCTGACTTAAGAGATCTAGTGGGTGTGTAGGCTTGGAAGATACTGTTGAGAGTTGGGCAGAATGGGTCTATATCACATAGTCGAAGTTTTCTAACTTCAACTACCATATGTAGGAACAAATATGTCTGAAGTTACAGAACTTCGACTATGTGTAAAAAAATTTAAAAAAAAGGGAAAACAAAATAAAAGGATGTATGCAGGGGGGCTTGCCCCCCTGCAGCCCCCACTCCCCCTGCTCTATAAATATATAAACTCCAAGGTTGCGCTACAGTGCAGTAAAGAGACAATTTCCTTTACTGCACTGTAGCGCAACCTCAGAATTGGTATATTTAAAGAACGGGGGGGCTGCGGGGGGGCTTGCCCCCCTGCTTACAACCCTCAGGTATGTTCTTTTTGTTTTTATTTTATTTTTTTTTACAATCGAAGTATGACTGCAAAGGGAAAACAAAATAAAAGGATGTATGCGGGGGGCAAGCCCCCCTGCACCCCCCACTCCCCCCGCTCTATAAATATACCAACTCCAAGGTCGCGTTACAGTGCAGTAAAGGGAAAATTTCCTTTACTGCACTGTAGCGCGACCTCAGAGTTGGTATATTTAAAGAGCGGGGGGGCTGCAGGTGTGCTTGCCCCCCTGCTTACAACCCTCAAGTACGTTCTTTTTGTTTTTATTTTTATTTTTACAATCGAAGTATGACAACTTCGAACTTATGGTTTCGACCATATCATGTTCGAAGTTATCATACTTCGACTACGTGATATAGACCCGAGCAGAACAATGGTTTGTGAATAATCTTGTGAGCCATTTTAAGTTGTAGGATGGTTAGATATTGTGGAAGTTTAAGCCAACTGAGAGAGTGAAGGGGTATGCAGTGATGTGTGGGGTATTTTGCATTGGTGGTAAATTTTCCAACTTTATTATAGCACATTTCGAGCTTAGCTTTGAGGTTAGTTTGTAAATTTGTAAGAACAGGGGCACCATATAGGAGAGTGGGGAGAAGATAGGAGGAGGCCAGAGTGTGTTTTGTGGGCTGGTCTAGGAAATGATTGTGCCAGTAGAGGATGCCTAGTTTATGGTTTGTTTTCTTAATACTATTTTGGATATGGAGGTCAAATTGCGGTGTTCATCAATAGTGACATCTAAAAGTTTGCTGTGGGGAACAAGTTCTATTTTGTTGTTGTTTTTTGAGAGAATAGTAAATTGGCTTTTATTTAAGGAGAGGGTTTGGGGGCAAAAAGTATCAGTTTAGTTTTAGAGGGGTTGAGTAATAATTGATTGTTAGTAAACCAGCTTTCAATTAATGTAAAAGCAGCTTGGGTGATTTGTTGAAGGTCAAAAATCGAGTTGGAAGAGCAGATGACTGTTGAGTCATCGGCATATTGTAACAAATAATTTTTATTTCTAGTTCCTTTCTGATGATAGTTTTTTTGTTATACCCACACTTACTCCTAAGCTTTCAGATTTAAGCACATATACATAAAGATTAAATCACCCCTAAATAATCTATACTTTATTAAGAATAAAGAACTCTCCCTAAGTCTATCTTTATACTTCTTCCCCTAAAACATTTTATCTGTAGAGTATAAAACCAAGTATCCTTTCCAATCTTTCACAATGTAATGAATTAAACATACAACCATTGCAGCATATTCGATCACAGGTCTTACTATGGTTTCAAATAGTGGGACCAACATTTCCCTAAACCTACATACAAAAGTTCTCAAAATATTCTTAATCTCTAGATAGCTTCTTCTAATAATATTTATAATGTGTAAATCAAAATTAAAGTCACAATCAGCTTTTATTCCCAAATCTTTAACATTACTCATTACATACAAAGTCATGTTATTTGATACGTAAGGACAGAATTTATTATTACTACCAAAATGAAAGGCACAAGTTTTTTTTATATTAAAGTCCATATTATTAACAGATGACCATGTGTACAATTAATCCAAGCAACCCTGGACTTTATTGTGATCCTCAACTGTAGTAAGTCACCCTATCTTAGAGTTATCAGCATACTTACTAATCCAAATCCCTTGAGGTATAGGAAATAATATCATAAAAAGTCCAAATAAGGCTAACCCTAAAACAGAGCCCTGAGCTACTTCAGAAAAAAACATTTAGACGTGGATAAAGTATTCCCCAAGTGAACTTTACTAGTTCTAATACACAACCAGTTCTTAACCCACCTTAACCCACTTAATCATTTAGTGATTCAGATAAAGTTGCAACATTTGGAATATTACTTTGTCATGATGGATAGTGTCAAATGCTTTAGCCATATCCAAATAGACAACATCCACAGATAACTCATTGCCCAATACTTCCAATAGTGGTTGGTAGAATAATAATACATTGTCCAACAGAATCTCTGATGAGTAAATCCATGTTGTGTTATGTCTTTACATGAATCTAAGGTATCCAATATATATTTACTAAGGACCCAATCAAAACATTTCCCAGTAAACTCATCAGACTAATGGGTCTATAATTCTCAGCAGATATGGTTTTACTTGTCTTAGGTATTTGAACAACAAACAACAATTTCCATTGTCTGGGCACATAACCTGTTTCTAAAGTTCTTTGAAAAAATACATTTAGGCAAAGCACAAGAATCTCTAAAATAGATTTAAGAAAATATCCTTTAATCTAATCAGGACCCACTGCAGATGAAGAATACATTTTTCCCAGATCTTTATTATTAATGTGTCCAAATAGATTAGGACAATTTCCATCCAAATTAAACAAAAACTCATACTTTATGCAATTATTTTCTTTAGAGAAAACTATTGCATCCAAAAATAAACTAGCCAAATGTCCTACATCTGTAATTATTTCATTATTATACACAATATTGTAATAAGTCCTCCTGTCTCTAAATTGTTTAATAAGTTTTTTTAAACTGCTTATTATCAGGAATAAATGTTACCAATTTCATCCCATAACATCTTCTGGCCTTCCTCAAAAGTCACCTAAATATGGTTCTACTATTCTTATACCTAGCGTTATTACTTTCATTTGGGAATAGTCTATATTTTTCCATAGAAAATGTTTTCTTTTATAAAAATCTATCAAGTTCATAGTTCTTCCAGGATGTTTTAAAAACTCTAGGTCTATCCAGAGCAGTTGGAATATGTTTCACTACCAACTGGTGAATAAAAGTAATTTTTTTTCCCAGGCCATATCAATACTTTTATGACTCACTATTTCCTTCCAATCACAATTATTCAAATCAATAAATACCTTTGAAAAATTAGTTTACTAAAATAAATATCTTACTGACGCCTTCTTTATATTTAAATAAGTCCCGCTTAATCTTTAATTCCACTTTATACCATAGTGATCTGACCCCAATAACCCAGGAGCAACACTACATTTTGTTTCATGAATACCTTTCCTTGCCCATACTACATCCAGTATATACCCACCCAGCAGGGTTTTCAACTAGCTGTTCATAACCAAGTTCCATACCTAATGTAACCAACTTATCTAATACCACTGTACAATTACAGATACCTTTCCAATTAATATATGGAGCATTAAGACCACAAACTATTAAATCATAATTATTCTCAAACTTAATACGATTTTTGCTAAAATCACACTTTTCCTGATGGTTCAAACTTGGAGGGTCTGTAAAACAAACTAAATACTAAAAACACATAGGTAGCAGCCCCAAAAACAAACTAAACACTCAGAAAACCAGAACTGCTAGACACAGGCTGAAAAACAGATCCAAGGACCATAAAGACTCTCAATAAACACAATGATAACTGCAGTTAAAATACTTTATTTGGACTCACCTTAATAATGATATTATTAATTAATATACTAATAGTCATAATCTCAAAATCTACTGATTTATCACATTAGAGACAAATTTCATGCTCACATAAATAGATAAACAATCACCCTTCTTGCCATTCCTAATATACTGATGAGCCATATATCCTGGTAAATTCAATGGAGGATTTCTTTCTGAAAACTAAGTTTCAGTAGTATCAATTTCATCTATAACAATTCTAGTTTCTAACTCTATACATGTCTTATTTAAATTTCTAGTATTACACATATAACAATTTAAGATGTTATCTATTCTATCTCTCAACTTTTTCTTACATTCTGTGTTCTCAATAAAAAAAAATCACATGCCCTCCATAGTTTTTTCCCTAAGGAACCTATTACCATTATAATATAAATATAACTTATCTTTCAAAAAATAATCATTCCTATATTCAAAATCTCTGCATAACATGATTATCTCTATATCTGTGTCTAGACAGGTCTTCCTCAAATAATTTATGAGTGCCCTAGTAACATTTTTAACCTTAATCTGAATCTTTGTGCAGAAATAACATCAAGAAACACTATTTCCAATTTTTCACTCTTACTTAGTGCAATAATGTCTTTAACCATACCAATAAATAAAGGTTCATTACACCTACCAATATCATTCATACCTGAAACAATCATAAGATTTGCATTTACTGAAGAATGAAGTCTGAAAATCTAATGTCTTGCATTAATGACTGATTGTATTCATCCATGATGTATGAGGACAGTGAAAACATGAAAAGAGACATCAGGGATGTTCTGTCAACTCAGGGATAGGTAAAGGGTCTGAGTGTGTGTATTGAGTGTGGGAGAGTGCATAGGGGTGCCTGTGATAACACAGTTTATAGGCCACCATTATTAACTACTACTGGAAAGTGTTGATCTGCACTAACAGTAGTTAATGGTAATTCAGAGACATGCAAATTAGCCAATACTCTGAATCGCATTTATATGCATCACAGAAACAGGACCTTTTTACCACAGCACTTCCAATGATTGCTGGAGTTCTTTATGGATCCCTGAATGTTTTGTTTCTTGGAAGAAATTGCCTGATTCTGAAAATATTTTTATGTATGAGCTTTCATTCAATATTTCTTCTTCAAAATGTGCATAACAGTCAGCTGCCCAGTATATTAATTAATACATCAGAGTTGGAATGACTACTAGTTGTGTTCTCATATTTTATCATAAAGAAGAAAAACAAAAGTAAACCTTGTTTAGCCATATGTTGAAATGCATTAACTATGAGCTTTTTTAAAATGTCTTAAATTGTTTAGAAATGGACAAAAAATGTGAGATACTGAGAATTTACTGAATAACAAATATTATTGTAGTAGGGTTAGATTAAATGCATCACATCTCCAGGTCTAAATGACCACATTCATTTTAAAAGTGTTTGAAGAAGCAGAAGCTGAAGCACTAATTTATGTTTTAATGAAAAGTTTGATCCCTTCTTGTTTTATTTATAATTTTCTTGGCATTTGGAATTATGTCTGGTTTATGGAATATAATGTCATTTCCTTGCTGTATGTTTAATCATGTCTTTAATGTTGCCTTTAAAGTCTGATGAAGTCAGTTGAACTTGATGAAAGAACTCATTCTAATAAAGGTTCCACTGCTTTGTTCAATCAGCAATAGTACTTTTTTATTATTAAAACATGCGGTGTTGAAAAATGATGCCACTGCTAGAAGATCAGCCAGTGGTAAATTGGCCAGGAGCCATGACAGACATAGGCATAATAGGCTCAAACCAAAAAAGTGTTGCTGACTATTGTGTGTGGATGTGAAAAGCATTATGAATACATATATTGTGAGCAAATTACTGTGGTACAGTTTGATACACTGTAATTTTCACAAACCACTTCTTAAAGTTCCACTGAAACCAGATATGTGGTATAGAGGAAAAATCCCTGAGTATGCCACAAGTTGAGTTGAGCTTGTGGCTCAGATGCCTGTAGGAACTGGGAAGAGGGGATGGGAGAAGGCAGTTGCAGTTGGCTTCCCCATGCTGGGGGGGTGTCACTGGTTTGCCACTTGGGTAACACCTGGGAGCAGCACTGTACATTCCACCCATGCAGCATAAACCTGTGAGTGCACACTGCCTGCTTCCTTGGACATAAGCAAAAAGTGAGACAGAGAGAGAGAGAGAGAGAGAGTGAGGGTGGAGGCATGCTCCCTGCAGCTGATAACATAGAAGCAGAGCTTGGTGAACCACTGCAAGGGAAGGGGGGCTACTCTAACAGAGGAAGGTAGGATGCCTTACCAGACTAGTAAACTGGCTCACTGCCTGTTACTAGACTCTTGCCAAAGGAGGGAAAGAGTGGATTAATAAGGCATGCAAACAGGGCAAAACAGGCCATAGAACTCTCATCTAACCTTGAGCTACCTGGCTCTCACCCCACCATTGCAAAGAACATGGCCAGTTGAATGAAGGTAGTGGATCTCTCAGTCATATCTGGTGTAAAACAAAAAAAGCTCCAGCTCCATTGAGACTGCAAAGAATGCAGAGGTTTGATTTAATCATAGCATGAAAGCCATGTATGGAAATATATGTTTTACTTGTGCTGTCCAAAACATGTCTAAAAGTGCACAAAGAGAATGTCTTACAGAAAGATATGGGGGGGGGGGTATCCAGTGTCTCTTATGTATTAATTCCTCAGAGAAATAATCTGAATTCTTCATCACACTGAAAATGACTTAATGGTAAAGTTGTTGAGAAATTTGATACTGGTTGGATCGTCAGATGATAAGAAAAAAGTTCCATTACTGATTTAAGAAATGACAGCTAACATAATTGAATTCATGAATCACAAGAATTTATATTCAAAGAGTGATTGTACCAATTCAGCTATAGAAACTCATTAGACAGAATACATGAATGACATTTGAGAATTAAAAAGTGCAAAGTAATGACAATAACATTTTGTTTTTTTGTGTAGAATGTCCAAAGAAATTGAACTAATGGCAAAGAAATGCCATAGCTGTAATATGTCTCATATAAGCAATTCCAGTGATACAATGATACCTCATAAGATTCCAAATTAACTGTAAAGATGCTTCAAATTTGTTCCATTTCAAAGACAGTGTTCTGTGTTAATCTCTTCCTAAGTACCTGAGTAATAAAACTTAAAAAATTATTTTCCTCAGACAGTCATAATGCTGTTGAAGTCACCTTTTTCTGTCAGCTTGGTATCCCTAACGTACTTATTATAGATGGTCTACAGCTTGTGAGTCAATAATTCAGAGCTTATCTGATGTCTTTTTTGTCCATTCCTAAACCTTCGCATTTCAGATTCAATGTCGGACACTTCTCAGACTTTGGATCTGTAGCTCAAGCTCCTCCCTTTACCCATAATCCTCTCCCTAGCCCCAGAATACCTCAGATCACGTTTGCCACTTTTGCAAAAGACATGGTTTCTCATAGCTCAAGTATTTTTGGTGAGATAAATCTGATTTTTTTTTTATTGTTACTCTTCTTTATCATGGTTCTTTCACTACTTCTCTGTTTTTCTGTCTTGCCTCTCCCATTAAAAAAAAAACTTATATCTACAATTACATTATGTTGTGGTTGTTGCCTTCTTCTAGGCCTGTCCTTTCTTGTTAACTTACTCTTTGAGCATTTATTGGTAGTATTGACATTTTCTTTCCTAAGTCTGTGGCAATTTCTTGATACTATCATTGGTATCCTGTTCTGCTCTTTAATTGTTTCTGGTTAGCTGTTTATTTCTTTTTTTTTAGGGTCAGAATGTCAGATAAACCTACAGGGTTTAAGAAATTCTCTTCATGTGTGCATACATTTCCCAACTCAGATATCCACTTTGAGTGTGTATATTGTCTTGGGACTGTACCTCTTGAGGTCAAATTTGGAATTTGTTCCGGCTGCAACCATAGGTCCCTAGCTGAATGCTGAAAAAAATCTTATTTTAAAACATTTGCTGCCTTCTGCTTCTGCTCCTACTGTATCTGGTGTCTCCCATTCTACTGCAAAACATGCAGAAAAGTCTCTAGGGGGAGAAAGGTGATAAGTCCAAAGAAAAGCCAAAAAAAAAGTCTAAAGACTCAAGGAAACATTCCCCCAACTGCTGTCTTTGCTCAGCTCTGCCTTCAGTTCCACCACCAATGATTTCCTAAGTTTTGGATCTGTCTTCCTCTATGGATCCAGTATTTGCTCTATCAGATCCCCTGCCCATAAACAGTCCTGATTCTTGCTGGAGCCAATTTTATCGAGACTTCACTCTGCTTTTCTACAAGAAACTCCATGTAGAGCTTCTATGCCCCCATCCTGCTCCTCCTTCAGGTCTACCAGGAGCCTCTTTAGAGCTGATGTGGACAGGATAATGAGGACATTTCTCAGGGTGCAGATTCAGGTAAGAGTTCTGCAGGGTCTACCTCCCATCAGACTCATGAGCTTCGGACCAGTCCAAACACCTTTAGTGACTCCTACTTCAATCCACCCTTCAGCTTCTGAGATTCAAGATCTGAGAATTCCAGGATTGTCTGGGTTGGATCCAAAGAACTGTTCAGACAGCACCGACCTTGTCAGAGCCAGAGAGATCTCAGAGCCATAGATTCGGAGCCAGATTCAGGGCTAGGGTTCGACTCTGACAATTTTGGAGCTATCTCTTCCCTTTAGGGCCTTGCATCTTGGCAGTTCAGCTCCAACTTCTGCACTGAGGCAAAGCCATGGGGAAGTCCTGGGTTTCTCCACACAGGTGGCTTTGGCTCCTGCTGGAGGGGTCCTGGACTCCTCATATGCATCTTCATTCAAATCAGTGGAGAGAGAGAGAAAGCTTCTATATGACTGAAGACAGGACATTCTTACCCTCCTTAAGGTCTTCCCCTTCACAGCTGTCTTTCCATTAGGGCAGCCAGTCTATTCTAGCCTCAAGGCAGTCCTTTTGCAGGACTCCCCATGCACTTCCAGGTCCTCCTCAAGTCATCTCCACTAGGAAGTACCCCAAAAGCAGACATGCAAGAGAAGACATACCAATTCCCCACACTTTGATGAAGGGGAGGGGTCCCTCAGGTCATCCTGTGAGGATATCTTATTTGGAGACATTCTCAAACTTCTGAGACAGAAATGTGGTTGGTCTTCTGAATCCCCATCCCAGGAGGAGTCAGGAGTTTCTTGAGGCTTTCAGAACCAGCTTAGCTGCATCAAGGGTAGCTCCCCTTGTTGGTGAAGTAGTGGACCTCATTTTCCATCAGGCTTGGAAGGATCCTAATACAACAGAGCCTATCCTTAAGAAACCAGACAAGTACTTGATTGGACCTAAGGACTGTGCCCATTGGAGCAGATGTCCCCTAGTTGTTGCAATGGTGGTTGTCACAGCCACTAAAAAAGAACTTGCTGAAGAAAGTTCCTCTGTCCATCCCCCTAAAAGGGAGTCTATGGCACTGGACAGATTCAGTAAGTGCATTTTTGCTTCAGAGAACTTTGCTGTGCAGTTGCTGAATTATTTGGCACATCTCAAATGGTTTTAGTAGGATTTGATGAAGGAGCTTACCAAATCTCTCTCAGTGTACATGTTGGCTCAGGATAAAGAGATCATCTCTTTGTAAATGGCCACCCTTCAGTCCCTATGAAATGATTTATTTTATTTTACATTTGTTTACCGCGGAGTCCGACTGGGCATAAAACCCTTTTTCAGCAGAGGCCTGGGGATAAAAACTCCATTGTTAATAAACTATTTTGTTAGTAGAAAGAAAATTGTATAATACAATAAAGAAAAAATATTAACAGACATTCATAATGGTAAAAAGACTAGAAGAGAATAAATTGGTCAAGCAGGAGACAAGACCAATAATCTTGTATAACAATGCTTCTAGAAGACAGTTCTTACAGTAGTAGCAGGTAGTGACATTGTATACAATAAAAGTGCAATAACAATACTTAGTCTTATATACAGGTAGCATTGCAAACTGAAAACTTAAAATCTGGCAGACATTAACAGTGAGAAAAAAAAAAACAACATAAGGTAGTCATATGGCTTAAATTCAATGCTCATTACATACGCAATTAAAATTTTAAAATCAGCTAGTTCTATGGTTTGGGCTACCCATGCCCAGTACATGTACAAGTCCAGGAATTGGTGAAGTGGGCTTTAATGTGATGATTGAAATTTTTTAAGCTAGTTACAGTTCTAATTTCAAGTGGTAAGGCATTCCACAGTTTAGCAATGTAGTAGGAGTATAGAGAGTCACCTGAACTATTTTTACTCCTGGTTGCTTCAATTAGAGCTTTAGTAGTGGATCTTAGTGGACGGGTACTTATATGGGGATTGAGGAGGCCTTGCAGACCTGGTGTTTTGTCAGGTTTATAGTACATTTGGTGGGTAGTAGAGAGTTGCGTGAGAATGAGTTGGTGGGGTAGTTCTAACCAAGATAGTTCTCTTAGGGCCTTACAATGATGGGTTCTAGGAGGACAGCTGGTGGTAAATATAGCTATCTTATTATAGCAGGCATCTAGCTTGCTTAAGTCTGATTTGGAGAGGTTGGTAAGGATGGGTGAGGCATATAGTAAAGTTGACAGAAGATGAGTTCTGCCTGTGGTTATTCTGGAGTTTGTGGTTAGGTAGTTTTTGCATCTATATAAGGTACCTATTTTCTTGTGTACTTTTTTTATAGTCTGGGCAATGTGTAAGTCGAACTTCAGATTTTGATCAATAAAAACGCCAAGAAGTTGGGTGGATGGTACTGGTCCAATCAAAGTTTTATTACTGGATGTGATGTTGAAGTAAGTGGATTAGGTTTTGAATTTAGTGGAGTGGAAGAGCATGAGTTTAGTTTTATTTGGGTTCAAGATTAATTGGGCATCTGCCAGCCATGATTCAATAGCATTGAAAGATGTTTGGGTTAAGTTCTGTAGTTCAGGTAGAGTTAGGTCAGAACATATGACAGTGGAGTCGAATGCATACTGTATAAGCGTGGCTAGAGTTGTAGCATTATGGAGATTATTTGTAAACAGGTTAACAAGGGGGGGGGGCAGGAATAGACCCTTGAGGCACGGCCATAGTCACTGGTAGTAAGGGAGAAAGAGCTTTGTTCCACCGTACTGCTTGTTGCCGATCTGAAACCAAGCTAGATTGGAGTAGCTTAGGTTCAGTTTGGACAAGGCAGTCAGCAGTTTGTTATGAGACACTGTATCGAAGGCTTTTGATAAGTCTAAAAAGATTGCTGATACTAGGTAACCTTTGTTTCTAAGTTAACTGATGGTGTTAGTAAAGCTAATAAGGGCTGTGGTAGTACTATGGTAGGGGTGAAAGCCATGCTGAGTATTTGTAAGTAATTTATTGTCTAGGAGATGGTTAAGTATTTGGGTGTGAACACAACTTTCAAGGATTTTTGATAGAGAGGATAGGATTGCTATGGGCCGATAGTTAGAGAAGTTGGTGGAGGGACCTTCTTTGTGTAGGGGTATGATGTAAGCAATTTTCCAGAGAGTCGGGATGCATTGCTCGAATATGGAACAGTTAATTAGTAGGGAAACTGGATAGCAGGTGGCTTCAGCTGCTACATTTAAGTATGTTGAGGGTAGGTTGTCAGCTGCCAGGGTTGTGGGTTTTAGCCTGAGCAAGTATTTGTGTATGTTGTGTGTTGGGACTGGTTTTATGGAGAATGTGTTGTCATTGTCTAGCAGAGAGGTTAGGTTGATGGGCAGTGATGGGAAGTTTTGGTTATTAAGGATTTTGATGGAGTCAATGAAGTATTTATTAAACTGGGTAGCAATACATTCTAGGGGATTACTTGCTGTTGGTTGAGGGGTCTTAGTTTGACTTGGTTGTAGTATTTTATTTAAAGTGGTCCAGAATTTTTGAGGATTATTTTGGTATTTAGCTTGTAAGCTAGTATAGTAATTCTTCTTATCAAGTCTTATTTGGGTTTTGGCTTTGTTTCTTAGCTGGAGATACTTCTGGTGAGTAACTATTGATTTTGTGTGGTTCCATTCATGCCAAGCTTTACCCCTTTCTTTTAGAAGTGATTTTGTCTGTTTCGTGAGCCAAGGAGAGTAATTAGATTTTGCTCGTATTGTCCCGATAGGGGCCATTATTTAAAAATGCGGTGTTAAAGTAGTCGACTGCACTGTCCAGGGATAAAGTTTTGAGGGGTTTCCAGTTGCAGAGCTTAAGGGATGTTATGAAATCTTGAGGCTTAAAATTTTTGGTGTTGCGAATTTGGTAAGTAGATGGGTTTTTTGTAGGATTTGCCTGATGACATATAATGTATGTTGGGAGGTGGTCACTGAGTGAATCGGGGAGGGTACCAGAACTATAGGAAAGTGTGGAGTAGTTGGTGAGAATCCAGTCAAGGATAGTTTTCTTTTTAGTAGTTTTATCAAACCTTGTTGTGGTTTGAATTAATTGGGTAAAGCCATAGAAGTTGATATGGGTGGTAGGGGGGGTCAGAGCTGCAGGAGTACCAGTTAATATTAAAGTCCCCTTGTATAATGGTCTCTTGTGGGAGGTTATTGGAGGACCATTGTAGGATGGATTCAAGTTTGTCTGTGTTGTTGCCAGGAGGAATATAGGTACCTATGAAGTTGATATTGAAATGCCTGTATGCATCTGATTTTTCATGCTACAGCATCATCAATAGGTAATAGCAATGCACCTATTTGACTTTGTGGAGCCCTGCAAGACATCCTTCATCAATGCAGCTTTTGATGGATCTATCTTATTTGGACCCAAATTAAACAGATGCTCTCCAGGAGTGAACAGGACCGGAAAACCCTATCTGCCATACAGATACATTTTTCTATCTCTCACAGGACCTTCTCAAGAAACCAAAAAGGGGGTAGAAAAATGTGATTCTGGAAATTGCAAGAGATGCCTCAGGATTCCTATGGTGATAGATTACCCTGCAGCAGATGGGGGAACTCTAATGGCAGACATCCCTCACGAAGCAGAGGGGGCCCACAGAACCAAAGTTTCAGAAGTCTCTTTTCCGAGAAGCCTTTCTAGTGCCCCTGAATGGTTGCTCAACTGCTGCACTCTGTAGGCAGTCAGAGGAGATTATCAGTGTACCCATAAGCCTGAATGTCCATCACCAAAGATATCTGGGTGCAGAGAATAATTATTAGAAGCTACTACATTTACTTTTCCCTTTCTCCACTCATTCACCCATGAAAAATTCCTGATGTACTACCCCATCAAAGGAAAGAAGCAACATCAGAGAGAGAAAAACTGCTAAGAAAAAGAGTCAACCAAGAAGTCTCACCAGATCAACATGGATTTGGAACTTAGTCAAGATTCTTTTTGGTGTCAGAGTAGACAGGGGATCTCAAAGCTAATTCTGGACCTAAGCCACTTAAACAAATTTATTAAACACTCCAATTTCTGAATGGTCATGGTTCAGTCCATTCCTCCTCTTTGGAGGAAGATGATTGGAAGTGCTTGATAGATCTCCAAGATGTATAGTATCACATAAAAAAATAGACAAACAATCCAAGAGATACCTTTGCTTCTGGCTGTGAGCCATCCATTTTCAGTTCACAGACCTACCATTTGGTCTCACAATAGCCCCCGCCCGAGTTTTCACCAAATGCATGGCAGTGCTTGCAGCTCACTTGAGATTTCTGGGATTCCAGGTGTTTCCTCATCTCAATGACTGGCTCTTCACGGTCCCACCAACCATCTACTAGCACACGCTAGAAACTACCTGCTCCATTTATGTCTACCTCTAAGCATCACAGCCAAATACAACAAATCTCATTCCTTTTCACTCAAACCTGGGAGTTCATAGGGACTCAACTGATTACAGTTTTTGAAGTAGTTCAGCTTCCTCACTCCAAATTACCCAAATTACAGCTTGAAGTAAAAAATCTACTTACTCTTCAGTCACCACCAGTCAGTCTGGTTCTTCAACTTCCAGTGTCAATGGCAGCCTCCATAACCCTTTTGCCATTGGTGAGATACTATATGTGAGCACTACAGTGGACAGTGGTAGTCCAATGGTCTATGAATCAACATCCCTTGTCATCTCCCATTCAAATCAGAAAGATCAGCTGACAGCGCGTATCCTGGTGGATCTATGAAACAGATGTTTTGCAGGGCCTTTGTTCTCCTATTGTCCAAGGCCATGGTGACCACAGATGCTTCACAGTTGGAGTGTGGGGGAGGGGTCTTTATCTAGGACAGGCATTCTAAGGCATGTGGTCCCCTTTAGAGGCCAACCTTCACATGAAAGTGCTAGAGATGAAGGCAGTCCTTCTAGTGTTGCAGGCATTTCAAGACATTCTTCTGCAAGGGACAACTGCAATTCAGATGGACAACATGTCAGTGGTCTGGTACATCAACAATCAGGGAGGAACCAATTCTTACCCCTTATGCTGGGAAGCAAAGAGAGTGCAGCAGTGGGTGATCTCTTCCAACCATTTTCTTTTAGCATGCACATTCCAGGAAAGTCCTGTATTTTAGCAGACAAACTGACCATGTCTATTCTAATGCCTCATGAGTGGTCTGTCAATCCTTCAGTGGTGGAACAAATTTTTCACCAAATGGGGCCAGCCATGCTGCAACTTGTTTGCCTCTACACACAATTTCAAATGCAGCAGGTTTTTTGCCCTAATCCCCCCAGAGGGGATGTCACTGAAGGAAGCTCTGATCCACAATAGGCTCCCCGGGTTCCATTTTGCCTATCCTCTCACACCTCTCATATCAATGCTTTTACAGAAAGTCATCAATAGAAGAGCAAGTTGATCCTCATTCTGGGCTCAACATGTGCAGTTCCCATTCCTCTGGCCTTATCTGATATGTCCTTCTTGTGTTCTGAATCCCCTTCCAGATCTTCTGTCCCACCCCTCCAGGCTACCTCACCTGGAAATACAAGCTGTCAGGTTGACTGCATGGTTACTCAACTTCCAGTGATGGCCAGGCAATTCAGGCTTTCTTCCCAGGCTTTGCACATCCTTACTTCTTAAAAGTTGTCTTCTAAAAAGATATACAAGAGGAAATAGAAACAATTTTCTGCCTGGGCTAACAAGAGAAATATAGACCCCTTTTCAGCATCCATTCCAGTGGTTTTAGAATTCCTAGCTTCCATTTTTCATAGTGGACCAAGTTACTCAACAATCAAAGTGCATCTGTCTACAATCTCCAGTTTCCATGTCAGTAAAGATCATTTGTCATTAGCCTCCCTTAAGTTACACAAGGCCTTCCTTAAAGGTATTTTTTGCTCAGGCCACCTATCAAATCCCCTACCCCTCCTTGCGATTTGATGATTGTTCTCCAAGCCTTAAATCAGTCTCTCTCTGATCCCACAGCAAAGGCTGACCTAAAGCATTTGTCCTGGAAAATCATTTTTCTAGTTGCCATTACATCTGCTGGAAAAGTTTTGGAACTTCAGGCTTTATCTTGCCAGCCATTTCATATCATTTTTCATAAAGACAGGGTTTCTTTGGCACCATCTTGTCCTTTCTTCTGAAAGTAGCTTCTGAATTCACCCTTAACCAATCCTTCAGTTTAACAGTGTTCTTCCCAAAATTATCTAATAAAGAGGAAGATATGCTTCATTTATTGGGGATACACAGACAGTTAAGATTGTTCCTCTGAAGAACAAAATCTTTCTGAAAATCAGACCATTTATTTCATTTTCAAAAGCTAAACTGGGACAGTCTGTGTCTAAAGTTACATTAGCATGATGGCTCACTGAATGTATTTCTTATATGTATGAACACAAGGGTTTACCTTTACCAAGACCACCACTAGTTCATGACACAAGGTCAGTCTCCACTTTTTCCACTTTCTTATCCAGAACTTCTATAGATGACATCCGTGTTGCTGCTTCTTGCTCCAGTCTCATACCTTCATAGCTTTTTACAAGTTGGGCTTACTTTCCAGGAACAGGGCAACATTTGGTTCTGCCATACTTCAGAATATCCTTCCATGAGACCACCCTTGGCTGACACTAGTCTTCAAGGACTGAGAAATGGATGAAAGAGACAACATCAGTTACAAAAGTTATATACTCACTATAATAATGAGTCTGTGTTGTCTGTTTTCATCCTTTCTCAACCTTCCCTCCCTCCTCCCCCATTCCACTTGAAGAAGATATTAAGTTGGCTTCCTGGTATGACCTGGCAGTATTTTCCTTTTGGTATGTCCCTTTCTTATCTCTACATACTCTTCTTACCATGTTTCTAGATATTTATAGAATTGTTTCCATTCTATATGTTTATATCTAGGGGCAAACATGATCTAAGGTAATCTGGGGTTTGGGAGAGGAGTATGGGTAAGGGGAGGAGCTTGAGCTAATAATCCAAGGTCTGAGAAGTGGCTGAAGTCAGATCCGAGGTCAGATTTGAAACCCAAAGGTTGAGGAAGGATGAAAAGAGACAACACAGATGCAGTGTTATGCTGAGTACATAACTTTTGTTTTCACAACATTGAGAGTACCAACACATCTCCAGTCAAATGGCTATATTGAAAGAGTTATTTAACAGTATCATGAATAAGACCAGATTAATACTGGACAAATGGAGCAAGTGCCTCCAGGCAACCCTTTTACACAGGGACACCACAAATGCAGTAAACAAGAGCTGGCAGCAAGTGAAGCAGCTCACATCTCTACAAGTATGACGCTAGCAGTGCTGACATCTTCTAGCCCCACTTCAGCAAGTGCACATCACTGTCTTTGATCTCTAACATCTCCCTACTGACTGATGTTGCTATTTTTCTACACAAGTCCTGCCTCGTTCTCCATCTAAACAGCTGCTTAGTTAAGGTATTAATTATGAGCTGTGCCATGGACTTCTAAGACAATACCCTCATTTTCATCTTCTGTGTATTCAGACTTTGAGTCTGGCTCCTGGGCTGGATACTGGCTGAAGTCATAACTGTGATTTTATATTTCAATTGTTACTATTTCACTAGCAGATAGGCAGTATTCAGCTTCTAGCAATGAATGAGTGCAGCATCACTCCTCCCACAGCCACCAATGATGCAGCACAACATGAGCCTGGATGGCTCATATCTGGGGCTGACTGGCAGGGGCAGTGCTAGTTTGAGATATGGAACGCAACACACACTTACTGTTACTCCTGAACCAACTGGGAAGCATGGAAGGAAAAGGAACAGTAAAAAATGACAGATGTCACTGTTTCCCTGCTAGGACGGGAGTTTCTCTTAGCCACATTTTACAGAAACTCAGTGATCGGTCTTGCCTGCTACTCCTTAAAAGCAAAAGAAAAAAATACAGCTACAATAATGGTAGGCAAAATGGAAATGAATAAATACACACAGGCATATGTTCACAAGCACACACGCACATGCACATATATAAGCACACACACACACTGAGAGTGATTCTTGAACCAAACATGAAGCACAGGTACAGAAGGAACTGTAAACTATTAGATGTTGCCATTTCCCAGCTGGAAAAAGAGTGTCTCTGCCATCAGTACTGGGATTCAGTAATTGCTCTGTCTGATATTCCCTGAAATAAAACAAAAATATATACGTAATAATACAAGGCAAAAGTACAAGACAGTGGTAAAATAAATCATGACTAAGTACAGCAATGTTAGAATTACTGTACTCCCCAAATACAGTACAGGTTATTATTTAACTACTAACCTTCCTTACTTGCTGATGGATGTAAATATTGTTAATATAAATCACAATGTTTTAGCCTGTCTGGCTGTTAATAGTAAAAGAGAGAGGAGATAGATATTGCACAGCACGCAATCATGTCACTGGCCAAGCTACCAAAAAGAAAAGATGTTCTTCATTAGAAATCTTTATCTTGCTCATTAAAATAGAAACAAATACAGCAAAAACAGCACTCACAAAGGAATCACTTGTTTTGTTATTATCATTTTGAACAGTGCCTGCATGTTGTCTACCTGATTTGTCTTTCCTTCCTCCCCATCTATGTTTTGTCCTAAAGCGACACAAGTACTGAAACGTCTGTGGGCTGGTGAGCCAGTAGGACCAGAGATATCTGGTTCAAAACTGGAAGAAGAGTCATTCCCAGTACTATCTGCACTAGATGCTGATGGTTTCTTAAGGATAGGGCGTACCCGTTTTCTTTTAGAAATGTTTTTCGGTGTCTGAAAAAAACGTACCCGCTTGGTCCTATCCCTGCTAAAGGGATCTCCTTTGTTGTAGTCCGTCCCTAAGGAATTTCTTTCTTTTCCTGTCCTTGAGTTATTCTTCTAAATGAAACAGAAAGTATATACAGGCTGTCCCTCAAAGCGTATGATCTCTTCCCCCAACTTAGTGACATTGACAATTTCTGTATCAATGGTGCATTCAAAATGTTCTGTAACAAATTGCATTGTTGCCTGATGTTGTGCATCCACCCATTTTTTCTAACAAAATCTCATCAGGATTACTTACTAGGGAGTGTATGTGAATTCTGAGCCCTCTAGGTGTGATATTTTTGGCCATATAAGCCTTGAATAATTTATAATGCCAGACATTACTCCTTAATGTCCTCATGCCTTTGCTCAATTTTACAAAAAGAGTTTCACAACTGTCTTCAGGAGGAGAAAATAGTAACCCCTGTTCATCCAAATTACTTGGACCTAGGCCAAAAATGGCCAGATCATCATTATCAGAGGCTAAGCCATGTAAAAGCTGAGATATATCCATCCTTCTAGACAACCAAACCAAATATATGTAACCAAAACACTGTAATATGTGTTATCAATAATAATAATAAATAACCAATGAATTGGTGTCACCTAACAAGTACAAAAATTAGATGGTGGCAGGTAATCAATAAGACAGGGTAGATTAATAAATCAACACCATTAACTACCAAAACAGGAAAAGGACAATATCGGCCATCAATTGGTCAATATGGTACTTGAACCATACTGCTACCATTCACATACAAATAAAGGTTGGACGATAACAGCCCCTAAGATCACTATCAATGTGTCAGTTAATGTGACCTACTGAATGAACACATTATTTCCCATTAGATGTAGACAATAACAGCCCACAGGATCCTAATAGCTGTGTCAAAACCTTGTAAAACACTGAGTCCGATCCTGAAGAAATAGACAAAAAAATGTAATAGGTGAAAATCCCGATTAGTATAAATGAATATCAAAATATTTGGTTTGCATAAATAAAGAGTGGAAAAAGATAAAAATAAAAAAGTAAAAAGGAAACAGAAGGAACTATTTGCCCTGGAGACAGTTGAAACGACTATAATCTACTTTACCAAAGGCAATAATGAACTAAAATGATTATAAATTATTCTGTCTTATACTATGCCTAATAATATCAAAGATAGGCAATGTACATTTGTCAAAGTCAGCCCCTTGTAGTTGTAATAGGACCTAAAGTGATGTGTAGAAAAATAGATCTAACAAAACAACAATTGCTGTTGTCCTGAAAAATATGTGGATATCCAGAGGTAAACAAAAAATAAATGTTTAAACTCTCGAGTATGTTAAATATCCAAAAAAGAAATACCTATAGTATAGACATATCCCATATGAACATACTAAGAAGGTTGAAGCTCAGAAACTCACTCGTAACTAAGACATACACGCTTAGGTACACATGAAAAAATAATATTGCATATAGAGCTTATAAATTGCCAAACAAAATGGTGGATAAACCCCAGTGATTCACATAAACACCACGATACAATTAGATTAATCCTAACACACTATAAAGTATCCCCAAGAAGTCATATGTCAAAAGACCTAACCATAAGCACTTATGACATTAACAAGCAAACTAAGCTGTTGTCAATCATACAAATACCATATTGTGCACATCGAAACATATGGTGGAGTAAATTGTTATAATCCATACAATGTCCCAACCAAGGTCATAACAATAACACGTGTTGGTCCCCACTAAGAGAACAGTGTCCAATTAATGTAAAATATCCAAATATGTTGCTACCCTTTCAGTCACTCGATAAGCATGTTAACCAGTTGCTTGGCGTGATGATATTCCACTAAAAAGTTCTTGAATGTCCCAAAAGGAACAAAACCACATAAATGGTCCAGATATGTCTTAAGTAAAAAGTACCATTATGCCATATAAAATAAAATGCATATACAGCACGATGTTCTTGTAGATGGAAGCAAAAAATCCAATTGTCTTAGTAATGCAGGTCACGGATTGTAGAGCATATATTACGTACCAAAACTGCCAGTAGATAAAAATTGAATGGTCCCAATATATATATCCAGGTAAAACACTCAAGAGGCAGTTGAATTATACAATCCAAAAAGAGCTGGTCAGTGAACAAGCGAGCATCTTGTCAGGGCAAAAGCAGTAATTCCAAAGGTAGAACCAGATACCTCAGATGCTACAAGCCAACAGCAGAGAACAAAACGAAACGGCAAACAACAAGAGTCTCTGCAAGTATGGCAGCTGCAAGGATTCAAACCAAGGCAGAATGCAAAATGAAAAATAGAGACCAGCAGCTGTAGCACCAATTTACTTTATTAGGCTTGTTGTAAAAAACTACATAACCATAGAATGAAGATACATACAGACCGGTTTCGGCAAAAAACTGCAATGCCTTCCTCAGTGTCAATGAGTTAGTATCAAACATTCCCCATATATAGCTTGTAATCAAGATCACATGATCAAATTAAAGATGCTCCTTTAGTCCTGGGGGAAATAATCCACTTTTTCTCTTTCTGGTTCAAAGTGTGATGCCAGCCAGCTTTGTTGGATCTGTGTGCTGTTATTCTGTCAATAATAACAAAATTAAAAGAAGCAGCTGGATGTATTAATGTATGTTTGTATAAGGCATTGGTGTTTTTCTTATGTCTAATGTCACAAAAATGTTCACCCATCTGAAACTTCACAGGACGTAAAGTTTGCCCTACATAGAATGCCGAACAATGGCATGTAGCTAAGAATATTACCCAATCTGACTGACAGTTGGCATAGAAAGAAATATCAAAAAACATGACCAGTATTACTGCTACTAAAAGTTTTGGATTTAGTAATTTTGGAGCAATAAGAATTGTTTTGCAGATGATGTAATCAGATTTTGTAGAAATTTAAATTTAAAACAGTTTTTTTATGGCAGAGAGACTGTGGATACTCACAATGAGTTCAGGTATCACAGCTCTACATTCATGCCTCCCATGCATCACACTGTTCCTTTGTTTCAGAATGCCATATTCAAAGATCTACATTTTTATGCCAAGGTGAAACTCAGCAACATATCCGGGACCGATATGGAGGTCATTTCCATTTTGGTCAATAATCATCAGTTGGTCATACTGATGGCCGATAAGGGTGGCACTGTTGTGGTTCAAGATTGGACCCAATATGAAACTGAGGCAAAAAGGCAACTCATGGATGGCAGGTACTATTCACATTTGGTCACTGACCCTACTCCACTTTTTAAGAGGCAAATAGATGAATTCTTAGCACTAGCAAAGGGAGAAGGGATCATTACACAAAACAGCTTACAACATCTTATGGTGGATGAACCGGTACATCAATACATCTATTTTCTGCCCAGAATACACAAACAAGCCACCAATCTCCCTGATAGACCTATTGTTTTGGGTAGGAAGTATTTAACAGAACCACTTTTTTAATTTTTAACCAGATGCTTGAAGCCTCTCCTTAAATGGGTACGTGGGAAATTACAAGACACCATGGAATTTCTTCGGGTTATTACAGACATGCAGTTGAAACCAGGTTGGCTGCTCTGCACCCTCAATGTCAAAGCACTATATACTAATATCCCCCACAGGGCTGGCATCGATGCGTTGGAATATTGGCTGTACAAATCAGAGCTATACCAACCTGGTTTTGACACCTTCCTCAAAGTTCTTTTTGAGCATGTTCTCACCAAGAATGCCTTTTTCATCAGGGTGAATGTTATCTTCAAAATAAGGGAACTGCCATGGAGGCATCTTTTGCCCCTATATATGCTGACTTGTTTATGACTTTTGTTGAGGAACAAATCATTTACGATCAATCCCACAATCTTTACCTTGATGAAATTGACATTTGAAGGAGGTATCCGGATGATTGCTGGTTGGTGTGGCGGGCCGATGTTGATTATTTACATGAGTTTGTAGATTATTTAAATGAAAACAAATTGCGAATTGAATTTACGGTTAATTACGATCCAAATAATATTATCTTTTTGGATGTCATGGTTGGGAGAAATTTCGATAACACACTCTCCACTCAGGTACACTGTAAATTTCCCCAATACAATTCCCTCCTCCACACAACCAGCTATCATCCTCCTCATGTCTGCAATAATATTCCCAAGTCCTAGTTTATTTGGGGAAAACATATCTGCTCTGATGAACATTCATATGATCTTTTCAAAGGGTCTATATTAGAACATCAAAGTTTCAAAACTTCGAATGTTCTAATATCAACCCCTATTCAGCGAAAGCTGAAAATATCAAAGCAAGAGAAAACCAAATTTTTTCCTAGGGAAAGAATTTGGTATTTTCAGCGCTGTGGTGGAAAGTTACGGGCCAGGTTCAGGTAAGTGTGCGATTGAGTGTTGGTTAGGTTAATTAGGGTTAGGGTGCGGGTTAGGTATGTGTGCGATTGTGTGGACGTGAGGGTTAGGGCGGGTTAGGTGAGTTAGTGTTAAGGAGTGGGTTAGGTATGTGTGCGATTGTGTGGACATAAGGGTTAGGGCCAGTTTGGTGAGTTAGGGTTAGGGCGCGGGTCAGGTAAGTGTGCGAATGTGTGGACATGAGGGTTAGGGCGGAGTAGGTGAGTTAAGGTTAGGGCGCGGATGAGGTGACTGTGCTATAGTGACGGACCTTATGGTTAGGGTTTGGGTTAAGATAAGTGGATAGTTAGTGGTGTGTGTATAGTTTAGTGTAGGGTTAGGTGTAAGATTTTAGTTGTATGTGTGTGTGGATTGCTGTTTGTTTGGTGTGCTTGTGTTGTGTGTATGTGCTTTGGAACAGCAAATTTTTTCCTGTATGTTCGTTGTTTTCAGCTTTCGCTGAATAGGTGTCGATATTAGAACATTTGAAGTTTTGAAACATCGATGTTCTAATATAGACCCTTTTCAAACAAGATCTTATTTCCAGATTTAAAGACAGGAGCTATCAAGCTAGCTATACATACTTGGCTTCCAATACCATTGACCATCTGGCCAGGACTAATCTCCTTCAATATAAAGTCAAAACCAATCAGGACAATTCTGCCATTAGATTTGTAACTACATATGGCAGGAACACTAACTCACTTATGCAAAGTGTCCGATGCCACTGGAATATGTTGCTGGCTGACCACACATTGTCTGGCATCTTACCCACAAAAGGTAAGAATCTGGGTTCTTATTTCAATCATTAAAAACACTATACATCATCCGATATATCCCTAACACAAACTACATTATTGGGGGATCGGTTGATTGGTTGCTTTCCTTGTGGCCACTGTTCTTATTGCACCAAAATTACTAAATCCAAAACTTCTAGTAGCAGTAATACTGGTCACATTTTTGATATTTCTTTCTATGCCAACTGTCAGTCATATTGGGTAATATACTTAGCTACATGGCATTGTTCGGCATTCTATGTAAGGCAAACTTCACATCCGGTGAAGTTTCGGATGGGTGAACATGTTTGTGACATTAGACGTAAGAAAAACATGAATGCCTTATACAAATATACATTAATACATCCAGCTGCTTCTTTTAATTTTGTTATTATTGACAGAATAACAGCACACAGATCCAACAAAGCTGGCTGGCATCACACTTTGAACCAGAAACAGAAAAAGTGGATTATTAAATTAGGGGGGATTATTTCCCCAGGACTAAAGGAGCATCTTTAATTTGATCATGTGATCTTGGTTACAAGCTATATATGGAGAATGTTTGATACTAACACATTGACACTGAGGAAGGCATTGCAGTTTTTTGCCGAAACCAGTCTGTATGTATCTTCATTCTATGGTTATGTAGTTTTTTACTACTAGCCTAATAAAGTAAATTGGTGCTACAGCTGCTGGTCTCTCTTTTTCATTTGGGAATAAAGATATTGTCAAACTACTTAAGGTAAGTTCTATATTTAGTTAGCTTGTGTGACTTTTCCCTCTCTTGTAGCATACAATTAAATTGCAAATCCACTTGCATCATATCAGCATTCTAATGCCTTCGCCGCATATCGCCTACTCAGAGGCGATCTCTGCCTAACATACAAAGCTATGTCAAACCCAGAGCTGTTGGATATGCTCCACTTAAAGAAATCCCAATCCCTCCGAGCTACACACTCTAGGGACCTAAACCTTGTCACCACAATAAACAGAACATGCTGGAGGGATAGATTCCTATCCCAAAGACTTCCCATACTCTGAAACAGACTACCTATCTATGTCAAACAAAGCTCCTCATTAGCACTCTTCAAGAAAAATCTTGATGATTGGATGGGAAATAGCAAATTCACCCCAGGGATCACTTCTGTGGCTCTGCTCAACAGGGGAACAGGAAAATTATTTTCTTGGGTGGCGAAAGCCAGGGTACATTTTTGACTAGGCTTATATAGGCCCTAGGGCCAATAGCCTAGTACCTACCTAAAAACAACTAAATTATTACACCACAGTGTTCGTAATTAACTGAACAACTCAGAAAGCATTACAGTCACAAACCCAAACTCGATCGGTGATAATCACTTTAAAACATTGCCGGAGTCAACCGAAGTAATAAAATGAACATCAAATTATGTGATAGCAGCCATTCCATGCAGTTTCACGCCTAAATATATTTTTTATTCAAAGCTGCATGTATATAATTGTAAATCTTATAAAGTTACTATCAATCCTTCAAGGAGACTATTGCATTGAATACACGTTTTTTGTGTATATGTGTGTGTATATATATATATATATATATATATATATATATATATATATATTTTACTGAATAGTTGTTGTTGTTGTCTTTCAACTTTTCCCAGTTAGGAGTTGCCACAGCGGAACTCCAGACCGCTAATGACTGGCAGTAGATTTTCACGAACACCAAGGTGCCAGCTCGACGTTCAACCTTCAACAAAGGCACGCCCATTTACGCATGTTTTTTGAACGCCCACCCAACCACAGAGAGAACATGCAGACTCCACACAGAAAGCACTCCCTGCACTCCAGCCGAGAATCAAACGGGAGAACCTCTTGCTGTGAAACAACAATGCTACCGCTACACCACCGCGGCTAAAGTAATAAATGAAAAATGCAAAGGACACATTGCTTAAACTTTACCTTACTCATACACTAACCAGAATTTTTCTGTAAGTTCAAATGACATCACTACAAATAAACTTTTGACACTAATGATTTTATCAAGTACTAATAGCTCAAGATTTATAAGGTTTTTTACAGAACATATTTGTAAGAAAAGGATGAAATGAGGAAACTGTTGCTTTTATATTATTATATGTATATTCCTAGTAGAATGAGTCTGAGAGAATATATAAATAATCTGCAACATATGTTTATAAAGTTGTGAAGATATGTATTAGATGACTAAAATTACCTTTTATATGATATTAAAGGATGTTGAATCAGAGGTTCTGATTTACTTTATGAAATTTAATCTGCAAAGTTTTGTTAAATGAAGAGCATTATTGATTATTTTGGTGTTTAGCTGAAAAGCAAATAAATAAGTTGTTATTTTTCTTTTAATTTCTTCTTTTCACTGGTTTTCCAATTATTTCTTTCTGACTGTCTCTTTAATGTGCTATTATTCCATTCCCTTTCTTCTGTTTTAGCTAGAATCTCATTAATTTTTTATGCATTTCATAGCATTGTCCATGTCTTCAAAGATTTTTGTTTCATCTGTGGGAAATATTTTCAGTCTAGCTGGGAAGAGCAGGTGTACTTTGAACTGATGTTTTTTGAGTTCTTTTATTAAAGGCAAAAATGTTTTCCTTCTAGACATTACTGCAGATGAGAAGTCATTATCAAACCTTATTATTTGATCCTAGATTTTAATAGGGGACTTAGCCCAAGCTATCTTTAGAATCAGTTCTTTATCTTGTGTTGAGAAAAATCTTAAAATTGTGGATCTTGGATTTAACTTCTTTGAGACAGATGTTATTTTTGATAAAGATCTATGGGCTCATTCAATACCAAAAGACATACCTTCTGGGAGATCAAGGGTTTTAGGAATACAAGTTGTTAGGAAATTTGTCATGTTGTCATTTTAAATGCCTTCAGGTAATCCAAAAATTCTAATATTGTTCCTGCAGGATCTATTTTTTAAGTCATCAATCTTTTCCAGCAACAAGGTGTTTTGTTTTAGTAAAAATTCTAGGTTATGTTCATCTTCTGTCAGGCTTCCTTTGAAATCATTCAAGGCTTCCCCTATCCCTTATATCTGGGTTTTTTGTTGATTTAATGTTTCTTGTAGTTGTTCCATTTGTCTTGAAGTGTTTTCTTTGAAGTTTTCAAATTTGTTGTTCATTTTAAAATAAATCTCCTGTAGACTGGTAAGAACAAACTGTATATCCTTCCTTAGTAAAGAGTCCTGAGTAGTTCTTCTTGCGTAGCTCATTTTGGATTTTAAGACAAAGAACTTCCAGGAGATATTTTGACAGGAAATTGAAAAATTAAGCTACTCTTTTTTGGATATTCCTTTACTAGATTCAACTACTTGATATTATTTCATTAAAAAAAAGTAGAAGGAATAATTAAAAAATTAAATTTCCCATCAGGTATAAAGAAACTGTAGCAGAGCTGATGAAAGCTGCTGTTAGTCAGCACCTTGTCCATGCCCCCTTGACTTGGGTCTCTTCTGGCAGTGTAGCAATTGCCTTATGTACACAGACAACCCTCTACTAATAGTACAGTCTAGTACAGAGTGAGTGAGATGTATTTACCCCAAGAATCTAGAATCCATGCTGTTTCTTATTCAAAACAGTAACACGGAGAATGTTGTCAACTCACCCACCACTACATATTCACATAGTACCACTACTCATACACATACCACTGCTCATACACATAGTACCCATCAAACCGGAAAATCAACATATGTGGAGGTTCTCTTGAAAAACTTACCAAAGACCTGAGACCTCCAATACACAAGTCTGCAACAGCTAATACAGTCTCCATAGCACTTATGACACATAACAACACTAGTGTCTCACCCACCAAGCCCGTAAGGCATAACACTCAAAAAACAAGTTTTCTTGTCATTGGAGACTCAATAGTGAGACTCATGGATGTCCCACTCACCAGATTGGACAAGGAGAAAGTCACTGTCAGCTGCTTGTCCAGTCCCAGGATTCACCAAATTACACATGTCTCAGCAACAGTACAGTTATGTCTTTGTCATATATCATGTTGGTGTGAATGACCTGAGACGTACCTCACTGGACTATATGAAGAGAGACATGGCCGACCTTTCTGAGTATGTGTCCCAGGTAGGTATGTCCCTAGCCTTGAGCAGCATACTACCCTCACCTAGAATGATGCCACAGTATAAACAAAAAATGATGGATTTCAATAATTGGCTTGGTGTTTGGTGTCATTCCAAGGGGATCCAGTTCCTGTCTGCCTGGGAAGCCATGGTTGACAAACCTTGCAGCTTTGCCAGAGACAGTTTGCACCTAGCACACCTAGGTTTTTGGCTGCTGGCAGAGGCTCTTGCTTCCCCCATAGTGTCTTTTATAGGCAAGGTCTCAAAAGTAACATTACCAATGTGAAATTAACCAATCAGAACAAAATAAAGGTCAGTCTGTTAAATTCTGAGAGTTTAAACCAAAAACTGCACTGCCTGGAAGAACTTCTTTCACTAGAAGCTGTAGATGTCTGTGCAGTCACAGAAGCCTGGTTTAAGGCCTCAGAGAATATCCCAACCCTGCAAGGCTACAATGCCTTCTATACTTTTAGACCTCAAAATGAATGTGTGAAAACCAAAGGAGATGGGGTTTCAATCTATATAATAAATTTACCTCACATCTATACTGGACAACTAGATAAATTTACCTCATGTCTAGTTAGACTGTTCAACTCAATGGAGTTACTCCAGGTCCAGATTATGGTGGGTAAGCTCCCCATTCAAGTTCTAGCCAGTTACAAATCCACCTCCATGGGTCACAACACTCATGAAGCCTACCTAACCATACTAAAGACAATCCAAATTTTACCAAATACACTTGTTATGGGGGATTTCAATTATTCCCACCATCAACTGGGAAACCTACTCCAGCCCAAAGTCACTAGCACAAATGTTCCTTCACTTTGTGAATTCAAATGCCCTGGAGCAAATTGCCCATACCCAAACAAGAGGAAAAAACACTCTAGATCTGGTCCTCACCAACATGTCATACAGGTGCACTGCTGCAACTGTTGGACCCTCATTAGTTAAAAATGACCACAAATCAGCCACCTTTGAACTGAGACTAACACCAGAACTCACAAAGTGTGAAATCAAACTAAAAAACTTCACCAAGGCAAACTATACCTTCCTAGGTGAAGGTATAAATGCATTCAAAGCCCCAACCAAAGCAGAAAGTGTTAACTATGCTGAAGCTTACGCTAAAGCCCTGTAAAGTCACTTACATAAGTATATAAACTCAGCTGTACCAGGTAGAATCAAAGCCAGAGCCCCAAGTAAAATCAAGCTGCCATGGTGGACGTCCAGCATCAACAAACTCTACAATAAATGCAAAAAGTTGCTGTCCAAGAAAACAAAGATAAGGACCAAACAATGGAGAAGCACCTTTGTCAGCCTTAACAGACAAATAAGACAACTTGTGAAATCCTCCAAGAGCTTCTTTGAGAGAAACCTAGGAAGTACTACCAAGGATAACCATAAGGCCTTTTACAGTTATGTATGTAAACTAAAGAGTAGGACCCAAGTATGTGTAGAACTGATGGCCAATGGTAAAACACACACTGACCCCAACGAGACAGCGAACCTGGTAGCAGATAGATTTGGTGAAAATTTCCCTCCATTATTCCCTCCTAATTTACAACAAACCCTCTCCCAACGTCCCTCCACCCACCATACATATATGAAGAGCAGGTCCTCAAAGCCCTGTCCAAGGCAAAAAACACAGCCTCTATGGGACCAGATGACATCCCAGGCTATCTTCTAAACAGGAAAATCATAAACTAGCATCACTACTAAGTACCTTTTTCAATCATAGCCTAACCACAGACTTTGCTCCCGTGGAATATAGAACAGCTACAGTTATTTCCCTCCACAAATGTGGCCTAGCAACAGACCCAGGGAATTACAGATCAATAAGCCTGAACAGCCTCATCTGTAAGGCCATGGAACATATTATTATGACCCTCATAAATAAAGACATAGGTGACCTCCAAACTCTGGATCCTACCCAATTCGGCTTTGTGAAGGACAGATCTTGTCTGTTAAATCTAGTGGATTTCTTTGAAAGTGTGACTAAGGCCATTGATGAGGGCAGATCTGTGCACACACCATACCTCAACTTGTGGAAGGCTTTTAACACAATCCCACATTCAGGCATTACCAATAAACTTAGCAAACTGAATGTAAACCCCTTCGTTGTGAGATGGGTTGTCAACTGGCTTACAAACCAGACACACACTATCAAAGTGGGTGACTCCCCATCAATCAGCAGACATGTTACCAGCGGGGAGTCAGAAGGGTCAGTGCTGGGCCCCCGACTGTTTGGTATATACTTCTCGGAAGTTCAGGTCAGAACTAAAGGGTTGTCACTGACCATGTTTGCGGATGACTGCAAACTATGTGCAATCACTGAATCCTCAAATTATGTTGGTATACTCCAGGATGGTCTTGCACAGACTATTCAGTGGTGTATTAGTCATGGTCTCAAACTGAATGCAAAGAAATGTATTATTATTCCCTTCAGCACAAACAATGTCCCTTCAGACTATCAAATCAATAACAATACCTTAAGTACCCATGAAGTGGTAAGTGACCTGGGATCACAGGTTGACAGAGACCTTAACTTAACCACCATGTGTCTTCCTTTGTAAGGAAAGCTTTCCACGTAGCTCACTTGATTAGTAAAGGCATTGCCTCAAGAGCAAAAAAAGTTATAACCCCACCTATACTCGGCACTTATCTGGCCCATGTTGTTGTTGTGTCTTTTGGCTTTTCCCGGTTAGGGGTCGCCACAGCAGAACTCCGGTCCTCTAATGATTGGCAGTAGATTTTTACATGCAGAGTTGCCGGCCCTGATGCACAACCTTCAAGGAAGGTACGCTCATTCACACATGCCTCCACACAGAAGACGCTTTAGCTGAGAATCGAACAGGATGTCTTACTGTGAGGCGACAATGCTACCGCAGCACCACCACCGCTGGCCCATAATTGAGTATAATGCCCCATTTGGTATGTACCGTACTAAGCATCTACAGCAATTATAGAGACCTCAGAAGTTTCTAATAAAGAAGATTAAAGGCCTCCAGCATGTGCCTTACACAGAGCGACTAACATCCCTGTCACTATACTCCATATCATAAAGACTCCTTAGGGGAGACTTATGCCTGGCCTACAGAGCAACCCAAGACCCAAACCTAATGAACTTACTGCATATCCATAAAGCAAATCTGTCTGGGCCTACCTGTTCCAGGAGCTTAAATATGGCCTGCAACTTAAATAGGACATGCTGGAGAGACAGATTTATCTCCCAGTGACTGCCACATCTTTGGAACAGGCTACGAATTCATGTGAAACAGAGAATCTCTATGACACTGTTCAAGAGGAACCTGGATGAGTGGATTGGTCGCTTTAAATTCTTATTGAGGATAGCACCCACAACCCTCCTGGACATTGGCAGTCATCACTGAATGCAATTTTGGGTATTGACTATTACCTATATGGTATTACACTGGGTTGAAATGGCTAGGCTTAAAATGACCTGTGGGTCGACAACCTAGTAATCTCCTTTGAATCTATTATCCTATGATGACTTACTATGTCACTTGAGGATGCTTTGCATAACATGTTTGTGAGGCTGATCAATCTGTATTCTGTACTGAGACTACAATCTGCTTCTAGTTATAGACAGTTTTTGATGCTCTATTAAGAATGTGCTTTGATTAGAATGCTAATCTATTTTTCACTGCACAAATTAAACTTCCTGGTATATCTTCTGCTCCAATGGAACTGGTATTTATGAACTTTCCGAGGACAGGGGTGATAAATTTGGATGTAATTTCTGATGAGGCCATCATCAGTTCAGGAAGTACGTGTGGATAGGATTCTTCTTGGTAGCCTGAAATTCACTCAAAAAATGTGTTAACTATATCAGTTGGCTGTGTTATGGTGATACCACTTTGTTGCTGTGGCATGCTATTTTCTTCATTGCCTCTCCATCCCTCCTCACTTTCTGGATGTAGTTGTAGAAGGCCTTACTGTCATCCTGTTACTAGCAACTTTTACATCAAATGAAGAATTGATTCCTTTGCTTGACTGTATTTTACTGCATTTTTTTAGATTGTCTGCTAATGAAATTCCTGTTACAACTGTAATTACTGTGCATCTGCTTCTTTTGTTCATTTTACTTGTTTGCTGCACTTAAAAAACACTAGCATAGACTAGGTTCAGTTTTTTTTTTCTGAATCTAGTACTGTTTGTGGCCTTTGGAGCTTGCATAACAGTTAATATTTTGTCTGAAGAGGCTACATTGTGCCCTTATGGGAGGAAGGTACAGTTTGGACTGATCTAGTTACAGTTACTGTTGCAGGGCTCTATTTAGGGTGTTTTGATTGGATAATTTGAACTTTGGCTGTTTTTTGTTTTTTTTCCATTTTAATAAGCCTCTGTTTGAACCAGTTTGTGCTTGTTTGCTCAAAGCTGCAGTGAGTTAGGCTTTCTACCCTTGCTCTACTGTTTTCCAAATACCTGTGAAAAGACTACAAAAGATAAGTGCTTATTTTCAACTACTTTCTTCACTTTCTGATTAACTGATACAATATTTGCTGCATATCTGTTTGTTTAAACTGTGCAACTGTATTATATTGTATTTTGATTGTCTGCTAATTGAATTCCTGTTACAACTGTAATTAGTGTTCAACTGATCTAGCTAGAGCTACTGTTGCAGGGCTCTGCTTAGGGTGTTCTGACTGGATAATTTGAACTTTGGTTGTTTCCTGTTTTTATGCTTTAATAAACCTCTGTTTGAACTGGTATGTGCTTGTTTGCTCAAAAATACAGTGAGTTAGGCCTTCTGCCCTTATTCTACTGTCTTCCAAAGATAAGTACTTATTTTCAACTGTTTTCTGCACTTTCTGATTAACTAAATCAATATTTTCTGCATATCTGTTTGTTTAAACTATGCAACTGTACTTCACTTCATTTTTTAGATTGTCTGTCAATTTTATTCCTGTTACAATTGTAATTACTGTTCATCTGTTTGTTCTGTTCATTTTACTTGTTTACTGCACTTGAAAAACACTAGCATAGACTAGGATCAGGTTTTTGCTGAATCTAGTACTGTTTGCAATGTTTGGAGCTTGTAAAAGAGTTGATCATTTATCTGGAGAGGCCACTCTGTGCCCTCATGGGAGGTTGGTACAGTTTGGACTGATCTAGCTAGAGTTACTGTTGCAGGGCTCTGTTTAGGGTGTTTTGATTGGATAATTTGAACTTTGTCTGTTTCCATTTTTTTCAGTTTTAATAATCCTCTATTTGAACCAGTTTGTGCTTGTTTGCTCAAAGCTACAGTGAGCTAGGCCTTTTACCATTGTTCTACTGTTTTTCAAATACCTGCTAAAAGACTACAAAAGATAAGTGCTTATTTTCAACTGTTTTCTCCACTTTCTGATTAACTAATACAATATTTGCTGCATATCTGTTTGTTTAAACTTTGCAACTGTGTTTTATTGTATTTTGTCTGCTAACTGAATTCCTCTTACAACCGTAATTAGTGTTCATCTGCTTATTTAGTTAATTTTACTTGTTTGCTGCACTTGAAAAATACTAGCATAGACTGGGCTCAGGTGTTTGCTGAATCTAGTACTGTTTGTTACCTTTGAAGCTTGAAAAACAGTTCATCTTTTGTCTGGAGAGGCCACCCTGTGCCCATGTGGGAGGAAGGTACAGTTTGACTGATCTAGCTAGAGTTACTGTTGCAGGGCTCTGCTTAGGGTGTTTTGACTGGACAATTTGAACTTTGGCTTCTTCCTGTTTTTCTGCTTTAATAAGCCTCTGTTTGCATGGGAATGTGCTTGCCTGCTCAAAACTGCAGTGAGTTAAGCCTTCTGCCCTTGCTCTACTGTCTTCCAAAGATAAGTGCTTATTTTCAACTGTTTAGTGCACTTTCTGATTAACTAAATCAACATTTTCTGGATATCTGTTTGTTTAAACTGTGCAACTGTATTTCACTGCATTTTTAGATTGTCTGCCAATTGAATTCTTGTTACAACTTTAATTACCATTTGTGAGAGATGCACCTCATTAAGAATCTGGAATCACAGCTTTCTCTCACAATAGATAGCAATAAAAAGCAAGTTATCAGCTCACCTACCACAACTCTTACTCATGACACATACCATACACATAGACAAACATATGTGGAGGTACTCCCATAAAATCTACTTAAATACCAAAGACTTCCAAAAAACATACATACTAAACCATCCATAACAGCCAAAACACACAATGCACATAATGACACGAGTACACGTGTCTCACCATCAAAGCCCATAAGGCAAACCACATTCACTTCAAATATCTTAGTCATAGGAGACTCTATAGTGAGATACACAGATGTCCCCCTCACCAGGCTGAACAAGGAGAAAGTCATTGTCAGTTGTCTTTCTGGTGCCAGGATTCATCAGATCATGCAGGCACTCGAGTCTCTCAACAACAAGTACCATTATGATTCAGTCATAGTACATGTTGGTGTGAATGACTTGAGATATACCTCCCTGGACTACAAGAGGAGAGACATGACTGAGCTCTCTGATTATGTGTCAAAAACAGGTGTGTCCCTAGCCTTTAGTATATTACCTTCACCTAGGATGCTACCACAATATAAACAGAAAATCATTGACGTCAATAATTGGCTTAGTTTCTGGTGTCATTCTAAGGGGATCCAGTTTCTGTCAGCCTGGGATGACATGATCAATAGACCTCGATGCTTTGCCAGAGATTGTCTTCATCTGTCACCCCTGGGATTTTGGCTACTGACAGAGGCTCTTGCCACTCCCATAGTATCTTTTTTAGGAAGTGCCACAAGGACAAAATTCCTGATATAAAAATTTCCTCAAAAAACAACCTCAAGGTTATGCTGCTAAATGCTAGGAGTCTTAGCATGAATATGCACTCACCATGACATCTGTACAGTGTCAGAGATTTGTTTCAAGGCAGTGGAGAGTACCCCAGCCACACCAGGTTACACCTCCTATGACACGTTCATACCATGAATGGAAGGTGTGAAAACTAAAGCAGGTTGTGTATCAGCATTCATTAAAGATAAATACACCTCCAGATTGGTTAAATGGTATGATTGCCTGGAGACAATTCAGGTGCAACTAACTGTTGGTAGGGCACCTATTCAAGTCATTGCCAGCTACAGGACCCACTCCATGAATCAAGACACCCACTCTGCCTACTTGGATCTACTGGAAGATACATCCAAACACCATTGTTCTGAGTGATTTTAATTACCCATCCATTGACTGGGTAAATTACTCATGCTCAAACTCACTTGCCCAAAGGTTCCCTGAGTTCACTAATGCCAACACTCTGGACCAGCTGGGGGACACCCCAACTAGGGACACCAACAACTTGGATCTGGTACTTACCACTATGGGGGACTGCTGTGGCACCCCCCACTGTGAGAGCTTCCACTGTTAGATCTGACAACAAATCAGTCTCATTCAAAGTAACTATCACACCAGACTCCTCCTTAGCAGCAACTAAACTAAAAAACTTCTCCAAAGCAGATTATTTCCTTCTAAGGAATGATATAAATAGCTTCACTGCACTGCCCCCCCCCCCCAGATGTAACTGGCAACTATGCCGAGTGCTACACTAATGCTTTTTACAAACACCTGTAAACTGCATTTACCCAGCTGTACCTGATAGGACCAAAACAAGCTCTTCAAGGAAGAGCAAACCTGCTTGGTGGACAACTGCCATTAACAGGCTGTATAATAATAATAAGAAATTGTTGTCCTAAAGTAAGAGGAAGCGTGCTTAAACTGGAAATACTCCTTCCTCAGCTTAAACAAGCAAATAAGACTTCTTGTAAAATCCTCCAAAGCAAATTATGAGTCCAAATTAGTGTCCTCAACTAAGGACAACCATAAGCATTCTTTAGCTACATCTGTAGCCTAAAAGGTAAGAACCAGATTTGTGCCGAACTGGTAGTTAATGATACCACATACACTGTGTCTGTGGAAATAGCAAACTTGTTAGCTGACTGGTTCTGTGAAAACTTCACTCCCCTGTCCCACCACACATATCCCATAACATTCCTTCCACCTGTCCCCCACCTTGTATCTCTAGAGAGTAGGTCATAAATGTCCTCTCTAAGGTTCAAAAACACAGAATCTATGGGACCTGATAAATCCCAGGCTGCGTCCTACATGCACTCCAACAAAAATTAGCAACACCATTGGGTTTTCTTTTCTATCATAGTCAAATCACTGTCTTTATCCCTGCTGAATGGAAAATGACTACTGTTATCCCATTGCACAAGGGTGGTGCTTCCACTGACCCTGGGAACTACAGATGTATTAGCCTAACTAGCCTTATCTTTAAGACCATGGAGCAAATCATCATAGACTTTATCAACAAAGATATAGGTACTCTCCAAACACTTGACCATACTCATTTTGTATTTGTCAAAGGGAGATCTGCTAAACCTGTTGGACTTCTTTGAGACTGTCACCAGAGCCCTGAATGAGGGGAAAACTGTGCACACAGTCTACCTTGACTTGGCCAAGTCTTTTAACACTATTCACCACTCAAGCACTATTTACAAACTCACCCAGCTGGGTATCAACCCTTATATCTTTAAATGGGTTGCTAACTGGCTCACTGAAAGAACCCATACAGTCAAAATAGGGGAAACCACCTACAACAGCAAACCCGCAACCATTGTTGTTCCACAAGAATCAGTCCTGGGACCTCTACTGTTTGGAATCAATTTCTTCAAAGTACAAGTAAAAACTAAAGGTCTGTGGTTGACAAAGTTGGCTGATGACTGCAAACTGGGGACAGTCATGGAATCTCCAAATGATATCAACATCCTATAGGAGGATCTTACACAAATAAATGATTGGTGCCAAAGTTAGGACCTTAAACTCAATGCAAAAAATGTATTATCATCCCTTTCAGTAAGAGCAATGTTCCTGCTAACTGCCACATCAGTACAAACACTCTACACATGCACTCAGTGGTGAGAGACCTTGACAGCAACCTTATCTTTGATCACAATGTCTCCACAGTGGTAAGAAGGACATTCTGTATTGCTCATCTCATAAGTAAGTGCATTGCCTCCAAAAAAAAAAATTATAACCTCCTTGTACTATTCCCTCATCAGACCAATAATTGAGTACAATGCCCCTTTTGGTATGCATCTTTCCATGTACCTGCAGCAATTGGAGAGACCACAAAAGTTCCTCATAAGCAGAATTCAATGTATTCAGCGTTTGTCCTATGTGAATTGGCTGAAATCACTGTCACTTTCCTCTGTTTCATACAGACTACTCAGAGGCAATCTCTGCTTTGTATATAAGGCAATCTCTGACTCTGCTTTATTGGAAATGCTGCATATCCATAAGTCCAATGGCTCGTGGGTAGCTCGCTCTAAAGTCCTTAACCTGGTATGTGACATTAATAGGACCTTCTGGAGGGACAGGTTTGTCTCCCAGAGATTACTGCACCTGAGTAACAGACTCCCAATTCATGTCAAGCAGAGCACCTCTTTGACCCTCTTCAAGGGCAATCTGGACAATTGGATGGGTAACCCTTTATTCACCCTGGGGGTTCCACCTGTATCTTTCTTGGACAGAGGCAATAGGTGCTGATAGTGGTAACAAGGGCAGAACTTGGCTAGGCTTGTAAGGTCCCTAGGGCCCTTAGCCTAGTAAATTCCTATGATCCTATGATCCTTCGGAGTTTACCTTCGTCTTGTACTTAGTAGAGTAAAGTCTGAAGGATTTGGAAGATCTTTCCTTTTAGTTTAATACAAGACAGATATAATATATATCAATGATATAATACCTGTAAAACCTACTCTTTTGAATAGGCGTGTCTATCATTGAATTTTATTGGTTGTTGCACAATTTAAATATGGTGTCTGTTTAATGTTTGTTGTCTGATGAAGGGTGTAACCCGAAAGCGCTTACTTTGTGTCTTAAGGATTGTGTTTTAAGGATTTTGTTTTATTAAATATTTATTGACTTACAGCAGTGTCCTGTCACTTTCATTTAGTTTTTGCTTTTAGTTTAATAATTTGTTGATTTTGTAACCCTGCAAAATTTGCCACAGAATGCCTCATGGGTGTGAAGTTCTGTACGAAGTTGTTTAAAGAGTTGTAGATGGTCATGAACCATTCACAAATGTATTGTAACCTAGGGGCTTAATATGTAATCTCAGATGACTAATGGAACAGGGCAAGATAGTTACCATTTTAAAAATCCTTACAGATGGCATCATTTTTATTAGATTCAGTCTGGTGTATAAAACAAATGTCATGGCATTTGTCAGAGTGAAAACAGGATGGGTGACATTTACTTTAGCATAGCTGGCAGGGATATTTGCCAGAATGATATCCAGTATATTTCTGTCTCTTGTCGGTGGGGGGAGGGGATTCAATAAAGCCTACACAGAGTGATTTTCCATGTAGGCATAGTGGCACAGAGCTTACATAGAAGCAAGCAGCCGTGTGATCCAAGCAAGCAGCCATGTGATCCAGTAAACAGAGCAGAAGGGTGTGAATGAGCATGCGAACATGTAAGTGGCCATGGTGTGCAAATCACCTCATAAGCAGGTGAACTCCATGAGGATAAGGTTGTTTTGTGATCCAGCAAGCATATAGGCATGCTTGCAGATCTCGTGTTGGTGTTAGAAGTGTAAATGGAAAATTTCCATGTACAAGAAAGTAAAAAGTGAACAGGGGCTGTAAAAGCCCATTTAGAAGGTCAGAAATTGCATAGTAGGTACAGATATGTGCCAAACTATGCCCCCTGTGTCCAACAAATAATGCAAACTAATATAAAATATATTTTTAATACCCATATTACATTTGTGCAGTGTGCAGCAGACTGCAAACATGTCATTATGCAAAAAAAAATCTATTAAAAAGTTTAAAAACTAAAAATAAGACATATGTGAGAATAATGCATTATAGAGCCCTGCATGAAGTATGTACGATGGTATATTTCAGTGGTTGCTAAGGAGGCAGGCCCTGAAATAGTGAAGTATCCAGGCTGTGTGCACAGATCTATATGCAAATGAGCTGGGGTTAATGAATAGCAAAAATGGGCCACTGGGTCCACAGATAAAATCCATGTAGCCCCAGAACCATGTTGGTGTCCACAGAAAAGCTAGCTGACATCAAAATGGGGTGTGTCACAATATGTTTAAGCTGATTGGAGCTCAGTGGTGTCTGTTTGTGCATCTCACCACTCAGCTAAGTATGGGGGGTGTCCAGTGCTGCTAAGCCTTGTTTAGCTGTGGGAGCGTGCTTTAGCTGGTTTGAGCTATGCTAAGCATATCCATGCATGGGGGTGTGTCCAGACAGCAGTGTTTATTTTACCGTCTGGGTTTGCATACCACACCGCAGTGCTTAGCAGGGAAGGCATTTAAAATAAATAAAAAAGGCTGGGAGAGCCAGTCATGTATAAATTACTGATAACCCCTGTCCCACTTACACTGGGACCCCATTCAAACCCCTCAGTGATGTACCTGGCAGGTGGAATGCATCATAGTTAGCCAATCACAAAGGCTGCATCTGCAACAGAGCACTATAAAGTATGCATACACCCTACAATCTGATTTTTCCCCATACTCTGCACCATTGAAGTACAGACTTGGGAATTTTAACTGACAGAATGCTAGGGGCTGAGAAATTTATTTTTCCTTCAAAAATATGTCTATTAAAGTTTCTAGTGAATTACCAATGGTTATATTTGTTAATAAGTGATAAGCTTGAGTGGTATACACTGTTATATACTTATTCTTCTTGTTACGTCTGTCCACCAAAGCTTTAGCCTCAGGTATAATGTTTAATTCAATGATAGAAGGAGTTGCTTTGGAGAATAATGTTATGTATCAATTATCACTTTATAAATAACCAGATGTTTTGACTTGGCTTCAGTTTAGTTTGATTGCAATTTGGCTACCACTCTCTCAACAATTAAACATAGTAGGTTACACATATAAAAACATTTGTTAAGCTTACTCTTACAGTTAGGGATGCCAGATTTTTTTGTGGCTAAAACCGGACTAAGGTCATGCCCCTTGCATCACCCATAACTCCACCCATCCCCACCCCCTCTCCCACATGTGCCCCACCCCCTTTGTGACATCACAGTGACATCAGATGATGGGAACACCCACTTTCTGTTCTGGATGCCTGCTTTCAGCTGATTTACTATGCTTTTCTTTAAAAAAGCATAGTAAATCAGCCAGTTTAACAAACACTGACAGTCTGTTTCCTTTTGTAAAGCAGAATACTGGACTTTGTACAGTGTTTTCCTGACTACCAGAGACTTGAATAAATGATTTGTGGATAGTCCAGAAAAAAAACGGATAGGTGGCAACAGGGATGATTTCCAATTTCCCACCTGTTGGTCAAAGTTATGGGAAGCTTGTTCCAGTGCATGGGGACCCTCTGAGACACATTTGTGTCTCATCAACATGGCCTATTTATGTCACAACAAAATTTAAATCATTGGATCTACTTATACACAACACAAGGCAAAGCTGTGTCACTTATTTTAAATAAATTACTCTGATCTGAGCTTATGGCAAACTGATAAACCTTTCTTTGTTTATTTGTATTTCTTCACCATTAAATAAGTAAGCAGCTGTTTTATTTACTTCTGCAATGATTACAGATATTAAAATAAAATGCACAAACACCGATAGCCATTGTCTAAACAAAACAGTCCCACAATGAAAATAGACTTAGCACAAGCACTAAACTTCTCTGCCATTGAAGCTCACATTCATTAAAACAGTATTAAAACCCAGATTCAAATAAAATGCATCTGGCCAGTGGAGAATAAAGTTTACCTTTGGGCTGTTTTCAAATTATAGTCTCTTTGAACACATTTTTATGACCATGCAGGCATATATGTGTTCTTTGATCCACCTTCATGATTGTAGTTCCTTGTATAATAAAGCACCACCTGTTAGAGTGTGTTTTAAAGTTGTAGTTTTGAACATAAGCAATGAAGCAAAGTGTATGACCCGGTAATGACGAAACTGCATTTACTGCCAATCTGACATCAATGCTACAGCACTGCTGCCAAAGGAAATAATTTTGGAATGCCCGTAAATCAGTGGGCATAACATTTAACTCATAATGGATTCACAATGGGAGGGTCAACATTTCATTCTAGTGAATGCTAACAATTTATGCAAAATACTTGGCAAAGTATTTTGCAGCAGGTTAGCAAACAAAATTGCAAAGACAGGGAGTGCTGTAGTATAACTTATTGTAATTATCTACTCAGAAATCAGTGTACTCCCTGTTTCTGCAATTTATTTGCTAACCTATACGTGTGTGTGTGTGTGTGTGTGTGTGTGTGTGTGTGTGTGTGTGTGTGTGTGTGTGTGTGTGTGTGTGTGTGTGTAGATGTACACAGAGGCAATGACAGAGAGAGAGACAGATGTACAGACAAACACACATGCGCACACCAAGAACTCAAACACTGTCCAAAAATTTCTTAAAAAGTTGTCGGATTTTCATCTACACAAACCCCAGCTGCTATTACACACACATTTTTAATTTATTTTATTTTTCAGATAGTGGCCATGTGTTTAGGAGAACTATCTGGGGATGGCAGGCTTGATCTATACACATATGCTAGTGGTTTGCAGGCAGCTCACATCTAGATAAAAAAAAAATATGCAAATTACTTGATCCTTCTTTCTCTGTCTACACTTAATAATGCTTAGAGACTAAAGATCCAAGTTAGCACTAAGCAGCAGCAGGTAAAGAATAAGAATATGGGGTTGTCCATGGCTGATCCATAGGCTTACTAAACGTATGCGCTATTAACTTCAATACAACTTAATAATCTGCATAAATATCTGCATTCAAACATAGCTTTTTTAAAATCTACAATCTTGATTCACTTTGTTCCAAACAGGTTCTCGTAAATATCTGCTGAAGTGTACTTTGGAAATGACTAAATGTATGGTTATACAATTATTTACGCCTGTATTTAATGACAGACAAGGCTGGCTAATGACCCTAAATTATCTATTAGCATGTGTAATCCAAAGTTCCACGTTTCAAGTCACAACTAACACTTGAGTTTAATGTTTGGGAGTTGATGCCTTCTCAAAGAAAAACAGAGCCATCAAAGTTAAAGGAGCAATACATAGGTGTCAACCTTCCATTTCCAAAATGAGGGATACACTAGCACTCACTATGTGGAAGAAATGGGCAAAATGTGATACCCATACTAACTAACAGCTTACTACCAACTCCATTAAAAAAGTCATAGGATAATATACGTTTTTTGTTTTACTTATAAAATAAGATTTTTTTCATAAATTAATATAATTAATTTTTATTTACCACATAGAAGATATCAGTTGAAAAATTCCCACCGAATGTGTTGCAAACCCTTTCAATGTGGAACTGAGGAAGATGAACTTTTTAAGACCCTGAATGAGGTGCAATACACTCCTCATAATGAGACTCGTATTCCTAGCCAAAGTATGCACATTGTGTGTTAAATCGTACCCAGTAAATGAACAGATCTAACTATTCTGACTTGATATCTAAACTAAACTTGAATTTACCAGTGATAATGTTTGTCAAACCAATCTGTAATACTTCTGTCTATAAAAATATACAGCTATTGAAAACATTTTCATAGCAAATATAAATGTACCACTATAAATATTAAACCACTCCATGGTGCAGAGAGATGGAATCTTGATTGTGGTGTAGGAGACCCAAGGTCACTTAGTAAATCCAGTCCTTGAGGAGTCAGCTAGGGGTGGGAGGAAATGTAATTTTTGTAAAAATGCCTCTCCTGTAGGGTCATTTTAGGGATTTACCAGAAGGGTAGTCATCCATGGTGAAGATCAAAGGATTCAGGTCTTAAAAGAACAAATGGTAATATGTACATCTGCACCTATACCACTGCCTGATAGACTGGAAGACAGGACATAATGGAAGGGTATACAGTTAAAAAATATATATCTAAATCATCTGCAGATGACAGCTCACCTCTGTCCAGATCTCAGCTCAGATGACATTGTGGCTTTGTCCAATATGTGTAGGAGTGAATAGGTCAATAGGGTGAGAGGAGCCTGATGTGGGGAGGGAAAAAATAGTAAATATGAATGACCATAGCACTGAGAAAATGTGCTAGATAGGGGGGCTTGGGGGAAGGTGGAAACCTGTTTTTTTTTTTTTCTTTTTAATGAAATGTTTTTTGAAAGAGGCAGTGGAGAGTTACCGAATAGCTGGGTAACTACAGCAGAACTAGTAAGGGTGACTGCTAGAAAGGTGCTTGGTGTGACATCTGGACAGAGGAAGGAGGACAAGGAGACCTGGTGGTGGAATGAGGAAGTACAGGAGAGTATACAGAGGAAGAGGCTGGCGAAGAAGAAGTGGGATTGTCAAAGAGATGAAGAAAGTAGACATGAGTATAAGGAGATGAGGCGCATGGCAAAGAGAGAGGTGGCAAAAGCTAAGGATAGGGCATATGGAGAGTTGCACGAGAGATTGGACACTAAAGAGGGAGAAAAGGACCTGTACCGATTAGCTAGACAGAGGGACAGAGCTGGGAAAGATGTGCAGCATGTAAGGTGATAAAGGATAGTGAGGGAAAGGTACTCACAAGAGAGGAGAGTGTGTTGAGTAGATGGAAAGAGTATTTTGAGAGGCTGATGAATGAAGAGAATGAGAGAGAGAGAAGGTTGGATGATGTGGGGATAGTGAATCAGGAAGTGAAACAGATTAGCAAGGAGGAAGTAAGGGCAGCTATGAAGAGGATGAAGAATGGAAAGGCTGTTGGCCCAGATGACATACCAATGGAAGCATGGAGGTGCTTAGGAGAAATGGCAGTGGAATTTCTAACTAGATTGTTTAATGAAATTTTGGAAAGTCAGAGGATGCCTGAGGAGTGGAGAAAAGTGTTTTGGTACCTATCTTTAAGAATAAGGGTGATGTGCAGAGCTGCAGTAACTACAGAGGGATAAAACTGATTAGTCACAGCTTGAAGTTATGGGAAAGAGTAGTGGAAGCAAGGTTAAGAAGGAGGTGATGATTAGTGATCAGCAGTATGGTTTCATGCCAGGAAAGAGCACTACAGATGCAATGTTTGCTCTGAGAGTGTTGATGGAGAAATACAGAGAAGGTCAGAAAGAGTTGCATTCGTCTTTGTAGACTTGGAGAAAGCATATGACAGGGTGCCTAGAGAAGAGTTGTGGTATTGTATGAGGAAGTCGGGAGTGGCAGAGAAGTACGTAAGAGTGGTACAGGATATGTACGAGGGTAGTGTGACAGTGGTGAGGACTGCAGTGGGAGTGACAGATCCGTTTAAGGTGGAGGTGGGATTACATCAAGGATCAGCTCTGAGTCCTTTCTTATTTGCAGTGGTGATGGACAGGTTGACAGATGAGATCAGACAGGAGGCCCCGTGGACTATGATGTTTGCAGATGACATTGTGATCTGTAGTGAGAGTAGGAATCAGGTTGAGGAGACTCTGGAGAGGTGGAGATATGCTCTAGAGAGCAGAGGAATGAGGGTCAGCAGGGCTAAGACAGAATATATGTGTGTAAATGAGAGGGAGGGTAGAGGAATGGTGAGGATGCAGGAGTAGAGTTGGTAAAGGTGGACGAGTTTAAGTACTTGGGATCAACAGTTCAGAGTAATGGTGAATGTGGAAGAGAGGTGAAGAAGAGAGTACAGGCAGGGTGGAATGGGTGGAGAAGAGTGTCAGGAGTGATTTGTGACAGACGGGTATCCGTAAGAGTGAAAGGGAAGGTCTACAAGAGTGTAGTGAGACCAGCTATGTTATATGGGTTGGAGACAGTGGCATTGACAAAAGGCAGGAGTCAGAGCTGGATGTGGCAGAGTTAAAGATGTTAAGATTTGCAATCGGTGTGACTAGGATGGATAGGATTAGGAATCGGTATATTAGAGGGTCAGCTCATGTTGGACAGTTTGGAGACAAAGCAAGAGAGACGAGATTATGCTAGTTTGGACATGTGCTGAGGAGGGATGATGGGTATATTGGGAAAAAGATGCTAAGGATGGAGCAAATCATCATAGACTTTATCAACAAAGATATAGGTACTCTCCAAACACTTGACCATACTCATTTTGTATTTGTCAAAGGGAGATCTGTTAAACCTGTTGGACTTCTTTGAGACTGTCACCAGAGCCTTGAATGAGGGGAAAACTGTGCACACAGTCTACCTTGACTTGGCCAAGTCTTTTAACACTATTCCCCACTCAAGCACTATTTACAAACTCACCCAGCTGGGTATCAACCCTTATATCTTTAAGTGGGTTGCTAACTGGCTCACTGAAAGAACCCATACAGTCAAAATAGGGGAAACCACCTACAACAGCAAACCATAACCATTGTTGTTCCACAAGAATCAGTCCTGGGACCTCTACTGTTTGGAATCAATTTCTTCAAAGTACAAGTAAAAACTAAAGGTCTGTGGTTGACAAAGTTGGCTGATGACTGCAAACTGGGGACAGTCATGGAATCTCCAAATGATATCAACATCCTATAGGAGGATCTTACACAAATAAATGATTGGTGCCAAAGTTAGGACCTTAAACTCAATGCAAAAAATGTATTATCATCCCTTTCAGTAAGAGCAATGTTCCTGCTAACTGCCACATCAGTACAAACACTCTACACATGCACTCAGTGGTGAGAGACCTTGACAGCAACCTTATCTTTGATCACAATGTCTCCACAGTGGTAAGAAGGACATTCTATATTGCTCATCTCATAAGTAAGTGCATTGCCTCAAAAAAAAAAATATAACCTCCTTGTACTATTCCCTCATCAGACCAATAATTGAGTACAATGCCCCTTTTGGTATGCATCTTTCCATGTACCTGCAGCAATTGGAGAGACCACAAAAGTTCCTCATAAGCAGAATTCAATGTATTCAGTGTCTGTCCTATGTGAATTGGCTGAAATCACTGTCACTTTCCTCTGTTTCATACAGACTACTCAGAGGCAATCTCTGCTTTGTATATAAGGCTATCTCTGACTCTGCTTTATTGGAAATGCTGCATATCCATAAGTCCAATGGCTCGTGGGTAGCTCGCTCTAAAGTCCTTAACCTGGTATGTGACATTAATAGAACCTTCTGGAGGGACAGGTTTGTCTCCCAGAGATTACTGCACCTGAGTAACAGACTCCCAATTCATGTCAAGCAGAGCACCTCTTTGACCCTCTTCAAGGGCAATCTGGACAATTGGATGGGTAACCCTTTATTCACCCTGGGGGTTCCACCTGTATCTTTCTTGGACAGAGGCAATAGGTGCTGATAGTGGTAACAAGGGCAGAACTTGGCTAGGCTTGTAAGGTCCCTAGGGCCATTAGCCTAGTAAATTCCTATGATCCTATGATCCTTCGGAGTTTACCTTCGTCTTGTACTTAGTAGAGTAAAGTCTGAAGGATTTGGAAGATCTTTCCTTTTAGTTTAATACAAGACAGATATAATATATATCAATGATATAATACCTGTAAAACCTACTCTTTTGAATAGGCATGTCTATCATTGAATTTTATTGGTTGTTGCACAATTTAAATATGGTGTCTGTTTAATGTTTGTTGTCTGATGAAGGGTGTAACCCGAAAGCGCTTACTTTGTGTCTTAAGGATTGTGTTTTAAGGATTTTGTTTTATTAAATATTTATTGACTTACAGCAGTGTCCTGTCACTTTTGTTTCGTTTTTGCTTTTAGTTTAATAATTTGTTGATTTTGTAACCCTGCAAAATTTGCCACAGAATGCCTCATGGGTGTGAAGTTCTGTACGAAGTTGTTTAAAGAGTTGTAGATGGTCATGAATCATTCACAAATGTATTGTAACCTAGGGGCTTAATATGTAATCTCAGATGACTAATGGAACAGGGCAAGATAGTTACCATTTTAAAAATCCTTACAGATGGCATCATTTTTATTAGATTCAGTCTGGTGTATAAAACAAATGTCATGGCATTTGTCAGAGTGAAAACAGGATGGGTGACATTTACTTTAGCATAGCTGGCAGGGATATTTGCCAGAATGATATCCAGTATATTTCTGTCTCTTGTCGGTGGGGGGAGGGGATTCAATAAAGCCTACACAGAGTGATTTTCCATGTAGGCATAGTGGCACAGAGCTTACATAGAAGCAAGCAGCCGTGTGATCCAAGCAAGCAGCCATGTGATCCAGTAAACAGAGCAGAAGGGTGTGAATGAGCATGCGAACATGTAAGTGGCCATGGTGTGCAAATCACCTCATAAGCAGGTGAACTCCATGAGGATAAGGTTGTTTTGTGATCCAGCAAGCATATAGGCATTCTTGCAGATCTCGTGTTGGTGTTAGAAGTGTAAATGGAAAATTTCCATGTGCAAGAAAGTAAAAAGTGAACAGGGGCTGTAAAAGCCCATTTAGAAGGTCAGAAATTGCATAGTAGGTACAGATATGTGCCAAACTGTGCCCCCTGTGTCCAACAAATAATGCAAACTAATATAAAATATATTTTTAATACCCATATTACATTTGTGCAGTGTGCAGCAGACTGCAAACATGCCATTATGCAAAAAAAAATCTATTAAAAAGTTTAAAAACTAAAAATAAGACATATGTGAGAATAATGCATTATAGAGCCCTGCATGAAGTATGTACGATGGTATATTTCAGTGGTTGCTAAGGAGGCAGGCCCTGAAATAGTGAAGTATCCAGGCTGTGTGCACAGATCTATATGCAAATGAGCTGGGGTTAATGAATAGCAAAAATGGGCCACTGGGTCCACAGATAAAATCCATGTAGCCCCAGAACCATGTTGGTGTCCACAGAAAAGCTAGCTGACATCAAAATGGGGTGTGTCACAATATGTTTAAGCTGATTGGAGCTCAGTGGTGTCTGTTTGTGCATCTCACCACTCAGCTAAGTATGGGGGGGTGTCCAGTGCTGCTAAGCCTTGTTTAGCTGTGGGAGCGTGCTTTAGCTGGTTTGAGCTATGCTGAGCATATCCATGCATGGGGGTGTGTCCAGACAGCAGTGTTTATTTTACCGGCTGGGTTTGCATACCACACCGCAGTGCTTAGCAGGGAAGGCATTTAAAATAAATAAAAAAGGCTGGGAGAGCCAGTCATGTATAAATTACTGATAACCCCTGTCCCACTTACACTGGGACCCCATTCAAACCCCTCAGTGATGTACCTGGCAGGTGGAATGCATCATAGTTAGCCAATCACAAAGGCTGCATCTGCAGCAGAGCACTATAAAGTATGCATAAACCATACAATCTGATTTTTCCCCATACTCTGCAACATTGAAGTACAGACTTGGGAATTTTAACTGACAGAATGCTAGGGGCTGAGAAATTTATTTTTCCTTCAAAAATATGTCTATTAAAGTTTCTAGTGAATTACCAATGGTTATATTTGTTAATAAGTGATAAGCTTGAGTGGTATACACTGTTATATACTTATTCTTCTTGTTACGTCTGTCCACCAAAGCTTTAGCCTCAGGTATAATGTTTAATTCAATGATAGAAGGAGTTGCTTTGGAGAATAATGTTATGTATCAATTATCACTTTATAAATAACCAGATGTTTTGACTTGGCTTCAGTTTAGTTTGATTGCAATTTGTCTACCACTCTCTCAACAATTAAACATAGTAGGTTACACATATAAAAACATTTGTTAAGCTTACTCTTACAGTGCTGTGTAACTTAGCGAGTCACTATTTTGGTCAGTCATAGGGCTCTTTTCTACTTGAGTGTTTACCTCCTTTTCCTGTAACTAAAGTACACTGACTCTTACATTAATGTCTCTGACCCTAATTTTTACAGGTATACCTTGTACCTTTCTGGATTTCTACACAAACATAGATTTCCTGTATCAAAGTTTTACTTGTCTGACATTGAACAAGTAACCCTTGTAAAAATCCTCAAAAGTGTATACTGTTGGTCTGTCTTTCCTGCTAAACATAAATAACATTAAGTGCTGAGTGCAGGTTTTAGGCCCTTACATTAAACTTACCTCTGGTGTGGTGTCTTTAGTCAATCAAGGTCTCTCTCTAACCACTCCTACTGCCTTCTCTCTTCCCCCACCCCCATGTTTCCTCAGACAGGTTAAACTTCTACAACAGTAATTTCACCCTGCACTCTCTCACATAGCCCAGAAAATTATACCCTGCAGCTATTAATTTATCCTGCAAGTGTATAACCTATAGATTAAAAATAACCTAAAAAATTTGTGTAAAAAGAAACAAATCTAAATACAGCCAAAATGTTTCCTTAACATACCATAAGCCCAGGGAAATACTTGAAGTCAGTGTAAGCCCTGCTCCGCTCGCTGCGCTCAGGCTCATTCTGCTCCCCTCCCTGCCCCCAATTCCCACTCGCCCCCACTACTCCTACATTTACACAACACTCAGCCACTCCCCTCATACTAAGATCCAATAATTGAACAGCCCTCCCCCACACCCATTTTTCTTCTGTTCCATTCTTCCACACCCTGTTAGCACAATCAACCATCAAATTTGGCCCACCCCCCCTAACAAAATGCAAACAAGTAAAAAATACTAATTACCATAATGCCTATACTGTTTAGATTTTATCATCTTACTGCCTACGAACAAATACTTAACCATGGTATTCACTACCCACAAGGTCAAACAGACACCCACAACTACACACATAACACCAAGCACTGTGCCATCCCCAGCAAACCAAATATATGACCCTCAATAATATATCACCCCTGTAAAACCACAAAACACAATCCTAAAGACAAAGACTATATAAAACTGATAAACAAACTCCTAAAGCTTAATATATCCTGTCACTATAACCTTATAACAAACGGGGATATTCATCTCAACCCTGGCCCACCCACACCCAATAACCTCCACTCCCCTACCACAACCCCCACAGTCAAGCTACCCCTTTTTCTCCCACTAATTCCCTCCTAGCATTTCACCTAAATATTAGAAGTATTAACAATAAGATTCCCAACCTACACACCCTCCTAGCAACCCACTCCCCAGACATTATGTGTCTTACGGAAGCCTAGCTAAAACCTAGTACTACCGACAATGAGATACTACCCCCAGGATATAATATACACCGGTTAGACTGTGCTACTAAGAAAGGAGGTGGGATTGCAGTCCTTTACAAAAACACTCTAACTGTTAATAGAGACACCATTCAACCACCCCAATTCAACAATGCTGAACTCCTCATAACCAAATTACAGATTAACCAGTACAAATATTTAAACATCATATGTGGATACATTCTACCAGGCATTCTACCAGGCAACAACTTAAATACCCTAGAGGATATCCTGTACTGGTTATCCACTACTTATCCCCAAGAAACCATAGTTCTTGGTGACTTTAACACCGACTGGCACCCCTGCTCCTCTGAATCCCCTCTCACTCCTATAAACTTATCTGGGTTTAAACAGACCATTACCTCTCCCACTAGGATAAACAAACAGACCAACAGGGAAAGTATCCTGGACTGGATCCTAGTTAACAACCAACCCCAACTGTATACTGCTGGCACTCTCCCTGACAACCTTAGCGACCATTTTCTAACCTATATCATAAAACATAAGGTAGGAAACCCTCACCAGACCAGATATAAAACAGTGAGTAACAGAAAAAACCTTGACACTGCAATATTCCTAAATGAACTACAAACAGTTGACTAATCAAAACTAAAAAATCTACCATTAGAAGAGGCTGTAGCTCACTTTAACACTAAATTCCTAAGTATTCTTGATTCCCATGCTCCAGCAGATACAATAAAATCTAGATCAAACACAGCACCATGACTCACAAAAGAGACCAAATCTAAAATCAAAGCTAGAAGCAGAGCCTGGGCCAGCTGGAGAACAACCAAAGCTCCACTTGACCATCTAAAATATCGTCAGCTCAGGAATGACACAAAAAAATCTATTTTACTGAATAAAAAAAGCTTCTACCATAATCTCCTACAAAAACACCAAAACAACCCCCAAAAGTTCTGGACAGGCTTAAATCATCTACTTCATCCAGGACATTCTACAACCCCAACCCCGGCTAACCATACTCATAGTTCCCCAGAGACCATAGCTAGCGCTTATAATAACTTTTTCACTGAAACAATCCAATACCTAGCAAATCACCTAAACTACACAAACTTAAACCATATGCCTAATTTATCCACAAATCACTCCAAATTTAGCCTCCCAACCAATATCAACTAGTTTTATCAAAATTCTCCTAAAAAAACTAAAACCTACCACCCTTGCTGCTGACCTCCTCCCTGCAGAGTACCTACAAATAGCTGCAGATGCCATTGCATATCCCATATCTATCCTTATCAACAGAATCTTATCTGAAAATGCTATCCCCTCCGTCTGGAAAATATCCCATGTCATCCCACTCCATAAAGGTGGTAGCTCAATAGACATGTCCAACTATAGACCCATTGCCATTCTTTCCCCACTAGCCAAAATAATGGAGAAATGTGTACACAAACAACTAATGCAATACCTTACACAGAATAACTTACTATCCAACTCCCAGCATGGCTTCAGGCCATACCACAGCACTACCTCAGCCCTCCTTTCCTTTAGTAATGCCATAAGCAATAACAGAAATGACAATGGGCTAACCTCCTCCCTCTTCCTTGACCAATCAAAAGCCTTTGACATGGTCAACCATGAACTTCTCATTCTTTCTCTAAAATCTATTTCCCTCAACACGCACACTATCCAGTGGTTCCAGTCCTACCTAACTGGTAAACAACAGGCGGTACTATGGCAGGGCAAACTCTCCAGTCAGCTGCCTCTCACACTTGGTGTCCCTCAAGGCTCCATACTAGGCCCACTACTCTTCTCTTATTTTTATCAATAATCTTCACACTGCTATCCCTAAAGTTACCTGTATTCAATATGCAGATTATTCCACTCTCATCTGTTCAGCCACCTCCCCATCCGAACTACAAATCTTAACTCAAAATACATTTAACACTATTGAGAACTGGCTCACCAACCAATGCCTACTACTGAAACCCAATAAAACTAAATTCTACTCTTCACCCCCACTAGTACATCTGCCACACTTTCATTCTCTGTCACATCTAACAATGGCGCCACTATCTCCCCAGATCAACACACTAAACTTCTAGGAGTTATCATAGACAATAATCTCAAGTTTGACCTACAGGTCAACAAAACCATACAGACCATCAATAAGAAGCTTGGATCATTGTATAGAAACAAGACACTCTTAACCCCACTGGCTAGGACTGAAATCGCCCAATCACACCTACTCTCTACTCTTTTATATGCCTCACCTGTACACCCAAACCTCAATAAAACCGAACTAAGTAAGCTGTCCTATACCTACAATCATATTGCCAAATTCACAACTGGCTACACCTATAGAACCCATCACTGCCAAAACCTGAGACAACTAGAATGGCTCGATCTGCCCGGTTTAATTCAAGTCAATCAACTCCTAATAGCACACAAAGTTCTGTACCACCCTAAAGATACCCCCTCTCTCATAAATATTATTAAGCCATATAGCAACCTGAGATCCCTACGGTCAGCCGACAAATTGCTAGTCCAAACCCACAAAGCTAATAACTCAGCTGGTGAATCCCTGTTCACCAACTTTGTTGGCAAAACCTGAAATGCTTTGCCAAACTATATAACCCTACAATCCTCCAAAAGTCTCTTCAAAAAAAAAAACCTCAAACAGTATTTCAAATTGAACTGGCTATGCCCATGTATCAACCCGGATTAAGTTATAAAACAATAGCATAATCAGTAATTATCATAGAATAATTAGTAATTATCATAACATCTAACTACATCACCATGCTATGTATCCAATCTTACTTGTAATTGCGTCTGTCCATGAGAACTGTGAGGCCCTGCTAGGGAACATTACTAAACCAATGTACATAACATATATTACCACTTTTTTATATATTCTAATTGTTTTCTAACTTCTTGTGTAACCTTTTTTTTTTTCAATAATTTTTATTTTTCTTTAACAATTATATATGACACAAAAAACAATTCGATCTTTACAACATGACCATAGGAGTATGTTATACATTAGTGTTAATACCATAAGGTGTAGGTCATACAACACAATTATTTACACTATTTACACAGATGCTTTCACCACTAGCTCAATTGTTATACAAAACAACACATACAATCTTAATACCCAAACTATGGTTAGTCTGTCAAATCCTGTATGAGTTTCTAGGTTCTATTAATGTGTATTCTTAGGTTGCTATGTAGTTGACTATGCTAATATTATTTAAAGGTTTGTTCCCAGATTTCTCTGGACTTCATGTTTTGGTTTCTTTTATCCATTACTATTTTGTGAGCTAAGAGATGTTTTATGGCTATTTGTTTAAAACCCTCCCAAGATATATTCAACGGATCTAGCCATTTGAGAGCTATATATAATTTTATTAGTAGAAAAATTATTAAGAGTGTATCTGCTTGTTTTTTGGGAATGTTAGTTGGAAGAATGTGTAATAAGGCAAATTCCCATGTTAATGTTGAAGTTTTGTAACTGTACTTTGAGAGAATTCCATAATTTGTACACACATTTGCAACTCCAAAATACATGCAATAGGTCGGCTGTCTGGTCCTTGCAGTGTGGGCATAGTGGTGCCCTTGATGTATTGAATTTGTGGAGGATTGCAGGTGTGAAGTAAGCATTATTATTGATCATTAGCTGTGTGTAAGCTCGTTTTTTAAGTGGTATGATCTTCAGTGTTATGTTAATTGCTTGTGTTATTTGTTAGTCATCTATAGAGGGTGTTAGTTTTCTCCAGTATTTGGAAAAGAAAATCTCCTTCTGGAATTTAATCTCGCTTATCATTTTATATGAATTAGTAGTTTTTCTTGTTGAAAGAATACTTTTCCAAAGCAAATTCCAAGTTTCTATGTCACTATTGGATATAGTAGTGTTTTGAAGGTAACTAGAACACAGTTCTTTGATTTGTCTTAGCATTACTATGTAAGATTTGGAAAGATTTAAGTTAGTCCTAATTTCCTGTATTGTACAATTAAGATATGGGACAATATCTTGGATTGTTTTGTCTTTTAGACGCGGAAAGCATTCTAAGTCTAACATTTTGTTATTTACTTTTAGGTTTGGGTTTTTATGGAGAGGTTGTAGTATTGTTATGGCTTGTCCAAGGTTCAAAGATTGAAACAGTTTTTGTGTTATGTTGATAGAGTGTTTTAAGTGATCTAGAATGTTGTAAGTTTGTATTTCTTTTTTACTCAGAAATGGGAGTGCTTTAGGATTGATACCTAGTGCTTTAATATATCTATAGTATATTGTCACCCAAGGAGGAGACCAGTTTTTCTTTGTTGGATTGTGTTCAGCTATTCTTAGTATTCTGTTGGTATCAATGCTAGAGTAATAGGTTTTAAAATCCGGTAGATTCAGCCCTCCTTTGTTCTTAGGCAGTGTTAATTTTGGATAGGAAATTCTGGTTTTCTTAGGTTCCCATATAAACTTTGCCAGAAAGGTGTGTATTTGGTTAAAGAGTTTATTATGTATTATTACCTGTGATGTCATGAAAATGTACATTAGTCTAGGTAAAATATTAATTTTTATTACTGATACTTTCACCATGAATGGTAGTTTTAGGTTGTTCCACCTTTTACAGTCTTGCATTATGTTTTGCCATTTGAGAGTTACATTATATTGGTAGAAATCTTGTTTATTCTGGAAAAAGGTAATTCCCAAATATTTAGTTTCTTCTTTTATTTTTATTGTGTCCAGTAGTGGCATTAATGGATTGAGTTTGGGTGTTTTTAGGGGGAAAATATTGTTTTTATTAAAATTTAATTTATAGTTAGACATGGTCGAGAATTGTTCAATTGCAGTTATTATTTTGTTGATATCTGAATTTGGTGTAATGCAGTATATGTTCAGATCATCTGCAAAAGCGGTGAGATAAATTTTGAAGTTGTGTACTGATGGGGGGGTTATGGTATGTATTTTGTTTAATGTGTAAGAATAGCGGTTCTAAGTATAGGTTAAAGGGAAAGGGTGATAACGGGCATCCTTGCCTTGTTCCATTTTTTTATCAGAATTCTATTTGACCACATTTTATTAATGTATAGGGATGTATAGGGATTACTATAGAGAGTTTGGATGATCTGTATGAAGTTATTAGGTATATCAAAGTACGGTAATGTTTGGAGTAAGAATTCTATCTTGTCCCTATCAAATGCCTTGTGAGCATCTACTACCATTGTATAGATGTTAGTACTGTTCCGATTTGCATAGGAAATTAGCGCATTAAATGTTAGTGTGTTGTCACTAGTCTTTCTATGTGGTGTAAATCCAGATTGTTCTGAAGAAATTATTCTTTCTATCAGTTTTTTCAATCTATTCGCAAGTATTGAGGTAAGTATTTTTGTATCCAGGTTTAAGAGGGAGATGGGTCTGTAGTTGTCAGGGCTTTTGAGGTCAGCATGTTCTTTTAATATAAAGATGATTTTAGAGGCATTGAAGTGAATATCATTTATTTTATTGTTTATTATGTAGTTCAAAATATAAATGTAGTAGTTTAGCTATCAAGGGCTAAATGCTTTGTAGTATTCTGAGGTGAGACCATCTGGTCCCGGAGCCTTGTGCGTTTGTAAGTGTTTGTTGTGGTTATCTCATTGATGGATATGGGTTCAGTTAGTTTTTTTTTTTTGTTGGTCTAAATCTAGTTTGGGGAATTTCAGTTTTTGAAGGAAAAGAGTTCTGTCTTCCTTTGATGTTTGTAATGTTTGCTCTCCATATATCTGAGAGTATATTTGTTCAAATATTTTGACAATGTCCTCATTTTTTGTGTAGTTTTTGTCCTTGTGGTTTATTTCTGATATATTGAAGGCATTTTTTGTTGGGAGATAATTCTGGATAGAGCTCTAGATGGGATTTGTGCTTCTTCTGCATAGGTGGCTAGCATCCTAGCTTCGTAAAATGATAGGTTTCTGGTTTCTAGCATATAAAGGTCTCTTTGCATTTTTAAGAGTTCTTCCTCTGTCTGTTTCTTAGGGTGACTTAATAGTTCTTTTTCAAGATGCTCTATTTTCCCTTTCAGTGTCTGCTCCTCTTTTAGTTGTATTTTTTATAATATGCTGCTTTTTGATAAATACTCCTCTAATTTGTGCTTTGGTCACAGCCCATTCTATATCCATTGGTACTTGAAAGTTGAGAGTATTAGCAAGAGATGTTTTTAGTATTTCTTCTACTTCTTTTATCACTCCTATTTTGGTGAGCAAATTGGGGTTTAATGACCAGTTATGCCCTCTATTCTCTATATATATATTTTTGTCCCAGTAGATGTTCAGTGTGATTTTAGAATGGTTCAAAAAAACCTGGTGTGGATAATTGTTGTTGGGTCCATGTTAATGAATATATCTGAAATTAAAAAGAAGTCTATTCTTGACCACATTTTATGGCATTGTGGATAAAATGTGAATTTCCCGGTTTTATCATCATTATTTCCATATTTAAATGGGTCATATAGTTTGAAGTATTGTTTCAATTCGTTTAAAGCTAAAGAGTCTTGTTTATTATATGATTTAGTCAAGTTAGATTTGTCCTTCTCTGGGTTTTGGTATGTGTTCTAGTCACCTCCAATCACTAAATAGTGGTCTTTAAACTGGTTTAAGGTTGGATATAGTGACATAAAGAAGTGTTGTTGGTTACTACAGGGTGCATATATATTAAGCACCATTACAGGTTTTGGTAGTGTAGAGTTAGTAAATGTTACGTAACACCATCTTCCCTCCTTGTCGGCTTTGGTTTTAAGGATTTTTTTCCTTTTTTGATTATTATAGCCACCCCAGCGCTGTTTGTTTTTCCCTCTGAGGCTATTATTTGCCTTATCCATTTCTTCCTGCTAATTTCTGTCCATTGCTCTGTGGTCAAATGTGGCCAAATGTGTTTCTTGTATTAGTATGAGATTAGCTGTGGTTTTCAATGCAAGGTGTAGGAATAATTTTCTTTTTTTCACATTTTGGAGTCCTTTAATATTCCATGACTCTAGTCCCCACATTTATTTATTAAATATATTCATTAGATATGATTTCTGTGTTAGTTTGGATTCATGCTCTTTGTATGTGTTGATGTGTAATGGTTGTTTAAAGCATCTATCTATCTATGACCATCCCTTCTCTGTGCCTATCCACTATACCCCTGGACCAGGAATAATGGGGGGGGAGGTAAAGGTTCAATATGTAGATTACTTTGCCATCTAATCTTTGGTTGTGTTTTCTTTTTACATTTGGATTTCTCGCACATTAGCCCCCCTGTGTGACTATATACAATACGAACTAAGCTGAATAAACTAGTTCCCCAGAAAACACTGCTAATAAAGTCCCTAGTCCCTTTCAACAAAACTATTATACATTTGTAGTGTTGCAGTTAGAGTGCAGCATGTATTGTTTTTATCTTGTGATTTGTTCTTCCTAATAGTGTTTTTAAAGCAGTCCATTGAAAACATTTTCTCAATAGTGTATATCAGGTTGTGTAACATTGTATTGTTATATTAATGTCAGGTTTGTCAAACTCCTTTGATATCTGTATGGTCTTTCACATAAATCTATGTGGGTTATGAAATAAATCTTGGCACCTATAACCTGTCTAATAATGTAACTTTAGACATCATATTCATACACATTTCCTCAGTAGTTTATATCCAGTTGCATAACATGGTATTAGTGTTTAGTTGTCAACCTTGACATATTTGCCTTTTTCTTCCACTTATTACTTAACCTTCCCTTTATATATTCAGAGTTTTGTATATCTATGGTGCCTATTTAGTTGTTCACATCTATCTGTAGGGATTAAAATATATGTACTTGGCACTTATCATCTTTCTAATGATGTATTTTTAAAACAGCATGTTAATAAACAATTTCTCAGTAGCTTATGTCAGGTAGTGTAACACAGTATTATTAATCAGATGTCAAGCTTGTCATATTTACATTTTCCATTTGTTCTGCTACTTTTCCTCCCCTTTATAAACTCAGCATTTAATCAACATTGGTGCCTATATAGCCTTCCACATATATTATGTAGGTTATATAATGTGTTGTTGACACCTTTACTCCTGGGTAGCGGAGAGAGATTAAAAAAAAAATTTGCATGCACATATATTTCTCAGTTAGGTCAAGCAGATCCTTATCTACAGTTTGCTTAGCAGGTTACATTTCAGTTTTTAAATATTAATAGGTTACCTTTGCAAGTTTCTGATTTTAACATTTTTTCAGCATTTATGCAAGTCATTAGTCCTTATCCTAGAATATGTCTGCAAGCTAGACTGGTTTCTAGTAGATTATTACTTATTTATTATTTAAGGCTGGGTTCTTCAATCAGTCATACAGTGATGGGTGTACAGTCTTAGTGAGTGTTTCAGTGTAACAGTACCTTAATTCTTCAAGGTCTTGCTTGCAGAATGTTGTGCATATTTGGTGTGTGTTTACTTCTTTAAAAAGGAGCAGGTCAATTTCCGTTTTTGACACTGAAGACTCTTCAGAAGCTTTAACAGTCCCTTTAGTATGGTTGGTCTTCACAATGCAGCCCTCGAGTTTTTAAGGTGAATGATTTAACAAGCCAAAGTCCCTGAAGGTGGTTCCTTCTTGAAATGTGTGCATTGGAAACGGCAGTTGATTTCTGGTTCCTACACAGGCTATACTTCCTTTTCCTGTGCTTCTCATGGCTTACTTGTGAAGTTAAGGGCCTAGGCAGCCAAGGGAAGTTCTCTGGAATGGATTCCCATCTACAATATTCCCATCTACAATGCTCGCAAATCGGCTTGTTTCTTCACTCGAGGGTCGTTTGTCATATTTTGAACTTTTATTTATTTTCTGAAGGTGGAATCTGCTTGAAAATGGCCAGAAATGTCTCTTTTGCATCTTTGGGGTTAGCTACCATGTATTTGACTTATTTAACATAGAAAATTAATAGATTTGGGAATTTTATCTGGAATTTGATTTTTTTGTCTATTAGAAATCTGCAGTATGGTGAAATGAGTTGCCTTGCTTGTCTTATCTGTATGGGAAGATCCTGGTCAAAGGAGATTTTGTTATGATTCCAGGTAAGTGTGCCTTTTTCCTTAGCTGCCAGGGTGATTTTGTTTACATCTTGATAGTTTAGTATTTTAATGTACACAGGTCTTGGATTCAGTGTTGATTGCATTACCCTCAGAGCTCTATGGGCTTTTTCTATTGTCATTTGCTGTGTTTCTTCAGACTGATCCAGCAAGGAATTTATTATTTGTCTGATTGCAGGTATGAGATTATTGTGAGTCACAGATTCAGGTATTACTCTGATGATAATATTATTCCTTTGAGAACTTGCTTCAATGTCTGTTAGATTTTCTTGTAGACTTTGTATTTCTTTGTCCTGGGAATCAGTTCTTTGAGTTAAAGACTCTATTTGTATCTCATTTTTAGTTATTTTGGATTCTGATTTTTCCATCCTGGTTATTATTTGGCTAAATGAGTCCCCAAAGGTTTGGAATTGTAAGGATAATTCCTTTATTGCTTGCTGGATAGGTAGCAATGCAGTTTTTATGTCTTCCAAATTTGCTGGCTGATCAGACTTACTTTTATTTGCAGTTTTAGAGTTGTCAGCTTGTTTAGTTGTCTTCTGTCTTTTGGTAGTTGTATCCTTTTCAGGTAAAGCTAGAACTGAGAATTTAGTATTAGTTGTGCTGGTTTCCATAATATTTTCCACTTTTGACATCTTTGTTGTTTGAAGTTATTTCCAGTTTTTGTGTTCAGATGCTGGGCCTTAGCATCACATGGCTTAAGCTGTTTTCCAGAAATCATAGTTAATCCTGTTGTTTCAGAAAGAAATCTATCACTTTTTCTTCCTCTGTTAGTTACTGACTGTTATCTGAGATATATTTTTAGGGATATTTTTGCATTTTTGACTTAGATTTATCTTCTGGGTTTGTTTAAATCCCGGGTATTTCAGAGAGCTAGGTACTAGCAGTGCTTACAGAACAGCGGCCATTTTGAACTCATTCTTGTGTAACCTTTTGTATGTTTGACTATGTGACTAATATGAAAAGTTGCAAAATATATAGTAGGTAGTTATTAGTTGTTAGTTATTAATAACGTTGTTTATATTTTTATTTAACATACATTTTTATAATATATGTATGTATATATATATATATATATATATATATATATATATATATATATAAAGTTTTATTTTAGATGCCATTTGTCTATACAACAGATATAATGTGTTAATATTTAATATAGTAGCGCACTAACATGTTTTATTGTAAGTTTTTTAGTAGCAGTAAATTGTCAATTAGAAAAGTAATCACATAATTAAGGATATAAATTAAGGATATATAAGGCTTGGAATTGATGCTTTTAAGTTGTCTGAAGAAGTGGGGGCATTGACCTCTACGAAAGCGCTCACAGTAAAGGCTCACAATCTTAAGTTGGTCATTTTTGGGAGTCTTCTGTGTTTGAATACGCTTGCTGTATTTTGTTTTACACAGTTTTTCGTGTTGGTTTGGTTTGGAAGTTCTGTTTCATCACAAGTACAGTGCAGAATAAACAATATATGACTGTGTCCTGCTGTTAAAATTGTATATGTAAAAATTTGCCAGTTATGACATTTATAAGCAAACAAAATATTCATGCTATCCATTTAGCACAGAAAAATTTAAGACATATTTTACAAATCAGCAATTCCACAAATCTATTTCAGATATTCCTATGTGCAAATATGAAACTGAGATAATATAAATAAATGCAGCTGTTCCCTGGTAAATGTGTATTTCTAAACTGAATAATACCAAAGATTTTATTTATACTCTATTTCTGTAAACCAGCTGTAGTGTAAGCAGATTTATTTATGTAACAGTTTTCGAACACGATCCTATATGCAGTCACTTGTTGATTAATGCAATTTATTTAAAATGTTTAACTATCTCGTGTGACTTTTTATTGATTAGGAATGTAAGATATTAGCAGGCAGCAACTAAACAAGATCACTTTCATTTTTTTTTTACCAGTAGATTCACCACATAAAAAGGTACAGTTAATCTTTACATTAGGAATATCTTAGAGTTGCTAATAATGCTTTCTTGAATGTTTACATGCTTTATCATCATGTTAAAATAGCCCTTGCGCTCGTACTAGTACATAGGACGTAAGGACATTGCTGTGGTAACCAGAAGCATTTCCAGTGTTAAGACTAGATTATCACTTCCATCTTCATGTATTCAGCAACTGAGGATTTACTTGTTTAATCGAGGCTTTTACCTCGTGACTGTGGCGGGAATAAAGATATTGTCAAACTACTTAAGGTAAGGGCTATATTTGGCTTGCGCGACTTTTCTCTCTCTGGATTTCAATAATTGGCTTAGTGTTTGGTGTCATTCCAATGGGATCCAGTTCCTGTCTGCCTGGGAAGCCATGGTTGACAAACCTTGTTGCTTTGCCAGAGACAGTTTGCACCTAGCATATCTAGACTTTTGGCTGCTGGCAAAGGCTCTTGCCTCCCCCATTGTGTCTTTTCTAGGCAAGGTCTCAAAAGCAACATTACCAACGTGAAATTAAACAATCAGAACAAAATAAAGATCATTCTGCTAAATGCTGAGACTTTAAACTAAAAACTGCACTGCCTGGAAGAACTTCTTTCACTAGAAGCTGCAGATTTCTGTGCAGTCACAGAATCCTGGTTTAAGGCCTCAGAGAATATCCCAGCCCTGCAAGGCTACAATGCCTTCCATACCGTTAGATCGCAAAAATGAATGTGTGAAAACCAAAGGAGATGGGGTTTCAATCTATATTAGAGATAGATTTAACTCATGTCTAGTTAGACTGGACAACTCACTGGAGTTACTCCAGGTCCAGATTACGGTAGGTAAGATCCCCATTCAAGTTCTAGCTGGTTATAGATCCACCTCCATGGGTCACAACACTCATGAAGCCTAATTACCATACTGAAGACAATCCAAATATTACCAAATACACTGGTTATGGGGGATTTCAATTATCCCACCATCAACTGGGAAAACTACTCCAGCCCAAACTCACTAGCACAAAAGTTCCTTCACTTTGTGAATTCAAATGCCCTGGAGAAAATTGTCCATACCCAAACAAGAGGAACAAACATTCTAGATCTGGTCCTCACCAACATGTCAAACAGGTGCACTGCTGTAACTATTGGACCCTCATTAGTTAAAAATGACCACAAATCAGCCACCTTTGAACTGACACTAATACCAGAACTTACAAAGGGTGAAATCAGACTAAAAAACTTCACCAAGGCAAACTGTACCTTCCTAGGTGAAGGTATAAATGCATTCAAAGCCCCACCCCAAGCAGAAAGTGGTAACTATGCTAAAGCTTACACTAAAGCCCTGTACAGTCACTTGCATAAGTGTATAAACTCGGCTGTACCAGGTAGAATAAAAGCCAGAGCCCCAAGTAAAATCAAGCTGCCATGGTGGACTTCCAGCATCAACAAACTCTACAATACATGCAAAAGGTTGCTGTCCAAGAAAACAAAGACAAGGACCCAGCAATGGAGAAGCACCTTTGTCAGCCTTAACAGGCAAATAAGACAACTTGTGAAATCCTCCAAGAGCTCCTTTGAGAGAAACCTAGCAAGTACTACCAAGGATAACCATAAGGCCTTTTACAGTTATGTATGTAACCTAAAGAATAGGACCCAAGCATGTGTAGAACTGATAGCCAACAGTAAAGCACACACTGACCCCAAAGACTCAGTGAACCTGATAGCAGATAGATTTGGTGAAAATTTCCCTCCATTATTCCCTCCTAACTTACAACAAACCCTCTCCCAACCCCCCCCCCCCCCCCACCGTGCATATCTGAAGAGCAGGTCCTCAAAGCCCTGTCCAAGGCAAAAAACACAGCCTCTATAGGACCAGATGACATCCCAGGATATCTTCTAAACAGGCTAAAACATGAACTAGCATCACCACTAAGTACCCTTTTCAATCATAGCCTAACCACAGGCTTTGCTCTTGTGGAATATAGAACAGCCACAGTTATTCCCCTCCACAAATGTGGCCTAGCAACAGACCCAGGGAATTACAGATCCATAAGCCTGAACAGCCTCATCTGTAAGGCCATGGAACATATCATTATGAACCTCATAAATACACACATAGGTGACCTCCAAACCCTGGATCCTACCCAATTCGGCTTTGTGAAGAACAGATCTTGTCTGTTAAATCTGGTGGATTTATTTGAAAGTGTGACCAAGGCCATTGATGAGGGTAAATCTTTGCACACACCATACCTCAATTTGGCAAAGGCTTTTAACACAATCACACATTCAGGCATTATCAATAAACTTAGCAAACTGAATGTAAACCCCTTCATTGTAAGATGGGTTGCCAAATGGCTCACAAACCAGACACACACTATCAAAGTGGGTGACTCCACGTCAACCAGCAGACCTGCTAACAGTGGGGTGCCAGAGGGGTCAGTGCTGGGCCTCCGACTGTTTGGTATATACTTCTCAAAAGTTCAGGTTAAAACTAAAGGGTTGTGGCTGACCATGTTTGCAGACGACTACAAACTAGCTGCAATAGTTGAATCCTCAAATGATGTTGGTATACTCCAGGATGGTCTCACACAGACCATAGAGTGGTGTATTAGTCACAGTCTCAAACTGAATGCAAAGAAATGTATCATTATTCCCTTCAGCACAAACAATGTCCCTTCACATTATCAAATCAATAACAATACCCTAAGTACCCATGAAGTGGTAAGTGACCTGGGATCACAGGATAACAGTGACCTTAACTTAACCACCATGTGTCTACCTTTGTAAGGAAAGCTTTCCACGTAGCTCACTTGATTAATAAACGCATTGCCTCAAGAGCAAAATATGTTATAAGCCCCCCCATACTCTGCACTTATCTGGCCCATAATGTAGTATAATGCCCCATTTTGGTATGTACTGTACTAAGCATCTACAACAATTAGAGAGACCTCAGATGTTTCTAATAAGGAAGATTAAAGGACTCCAGCATGTGCCTTACACAGAGTGACTAACATCCCTGTCACTATATTCCATATCATATAGACTCCATAGGGGAGACTTATGCCTGTCCTACAGAGCAACCCAAGACCCAAACCTAATGAACTTACTGCATACCCATAAAGCAAATGGATCTGGGTCCACCTGTTCCAGGAACTTAAATATGGCCAGATTTATTTCCCAGTGACTGCCACATCTTTGGAACAGGCTACGAATTCATGTGAAACAGAATTTCTATGACACTGTTCAAGAGGAAACTGGATAAGTGGATGGGGTGCCATAAATTCTTATCGGGGATAGCACCCACAACCTTCCTGGACATTGGCAGTCATCACTGAATGCAATTTTGGGTATTGACTAAGTACCTCTATGGTATTACATTGAGTTGAAATGGCTAGGCTTAAAATGACCTCTGGGTCGACAGCCTAGTAATCTCCTATGAATTTATGATCCTAAGATGACTTACAATGTAACTTGAGGATACTCTGCATAATATGCTTGTGAGGCTGATCAGGCTGTATTCTGTATTCTATATTGAGACTACAATCTGCTTCTAGTTATAGACAGTTTTTGATGCTCTATTAAGAATGTGCTTTGATTAGAATGTTAACCTGTTTTTCACTGCACAAATTAAACTTCCTGGTATATCTTCTGCTCCCATGGAACTGGTATTTATGAACTTCCTGAGGACAGGGGTGATAAATTCGGATGTAATTTCTGATGAGGTCATCATCAGTTCAGGAAGTAAGTGTGGATAGGATTCTTATTGATAGCCTGAAATTTACTCAAAAAATGTGTTAACTATATCAGTTGGCTGTGTCATGGTGATACCATTTTGTTGTTGTGGCATGCTATTTTCTTCCTTGCCTCTCCATCCCTCCTCACTTTCTGGATGTAATTGTAGAAGGCCTTACTATCACCCTGTTACTAACAACTTTTACCTCAAATGAAGAATTGATTACTTTGCTTGAATGTATTTTTCTGCATTTTTTTTAGATTGTCTGCTAATGAAATTCCTGTTACAACTGTAATTACTGTTCATTTTCTTCTTTTGTTCATTTTACTTGTTTGCTGCACTTAAAAAACACTAGCATAGACTAGGTTCAAGTTTTTTCTGAATCTAGTACTGTTTGTGGCCTTTGGAGTTTGCATAACAGTTAATCTTTTCTCTGAAGGGGACACCCTGTGCCCTAATGGGAGGAAGGTACAGTTTGGACTGATCTAGTTAGAGTTACTGTTGCAGGGCTCTATTTATGGTGTTCTGATTGGATAATTTGAACTTTGGCTGTTTTTCATTTTTTCTGTTTTAATAAGCCTCTGTTTGAATGGGAATGTGCTTGCCTGCTCAAAAATGCAGTTAGTTAGGCCTTCTGCCCTGGCTCTAGTGTCTTCCAAAGATAAGTGCTTATTTTCAACTGTTTTCCTGCAATTTCTGATTAACTAAATACATGTTTTCTGCACATCTGTTTGTTTAAACTGTGCAACTGTATTTCACTGCATTTTTTAGATTGTCTGCCAGTTGAATTCCTGTTACAACTGTAATTACTGTTCATCTGTTTCTTTGTTCATTTTACTTGTTTACTGCACTTGGAAAATGCTAGCATAGACTATGTTCAGGTTTCTGCTGAATCTAGTACTGTTTATGACATTTGGAGCTTGTAAAACAGTTGATCTTTTCTCTGGAGAGGCCACTCTGTGCCCTTATGGGAGGAAGGTACATTTTGGACTGATCTAGCTAGAGTTACTGTTGCAGGGCTCTGTTTAGGGTGTTTTGATTGGATAATATGAACGTTGGCTTCTTCCTGTTTTTCTGCTTTAATAAGCCTCTGTTTGAATGGGAGTGTGCTTGCCTGCTCACAAATGCAGTGAGTTAGGCCTTCTGCCCTGGCTCTAGTGTCTTCCAAAGATAAGTGCTTATTTTCAACTGTTTTCTGCAATTTCTGATTAACTAAATAAATATTTTCTGCATATCTGTTTGTTTAAACTGTGCAACTGTATTTCACTGCATTGTTTAGATTGTCTGCCAATTGAATTCATGTTACAACTGTAATTACTGTTCATCTGTTTCTTTGTTCATTTTACTTATTTGCTGCACTTGAAAAACACTAGCATAGACTATGTTCAGGTTTTTGCTGAATCTAGTACTGTTTGTGACATTTGGAGCTTGTAAAACAGTTGATCTTTTATCTGGAGAGGCCACTCTGTGCCCTTACTGGAGGAAGGTACAGTTTGGACTGATCTAGCTAGAGTTACTGTTGCAGGGCTCTGTTTAGGGTGTTTTGATTGGATAGTATGAACTTGGCTGTTTCCCGTTTTTCTGCTTTAATAAGCATCAGTTTGAAATGGTTTGTGCTTGTTTGAGCCTGTTTGCACATCACTCAGCATCACACACTACTGTGCGGATGAATTGCTGGTTACAGACGCCTCCTCTTTAGCTTCACAAATATTACGCAAATCAGAGCTCTTCATGGATAAACCAACTAATACCTGCCCCTGCACTATGCCTTCTTCAACTGTTATATCCAGTCCAAGATTACTCCTAGAACCGTGAACTGTCAGTTTCCCTCCTTTTCTCCTACCAGCCTGGTTGACATGGGTCTACTAAGCCCGTGTAGCAACTGCCTCATGTACACTGACAACCCACTACTTCTAAATCATTCCTGCACCATTTGTGAGAGATGCACCTACATTAATAATCTGGAATCATAGTTCTCTCACGCAATAGATAGTAATACAAAGCAAGTTGTCAGCTCACCCACCACAACTCCTACTCATGACACATAGCATACACATAGACAAACATATGTGGAGGTACTCCCATAAAATCTACTTAAACACCAGAGACTTCCAAACAACATACATACTAAACCAACCATAACAGCCAAAACACACAATACACATAATGACACAAGCACAAGTGTCTCACCATCAAAGCCCATAAGGCAAAGCACATTCACTCCAAATATCATAGTCATAGGAGACTCTATAGTGAGATACGCAGATGTCCCCCTCACCAGGCTGAACAAGGAGAAAGTCATTGTCAGTTGTCTTTCTGGTGCCAGGATTCATCAGATCATGCAGGCACTCAAGTCTCTCAACAACAAGTACCATTATGATTCAGTCATAGTACATGTTGGTGTGAATGACTTGAGACATAACTCCCTGGACTACATGAGGAGAGACATGACTGAACTCTCTGATTATGTGTCACAAGCAGGTGTGTCTCTAGCCTTGAATAGTATATTACCTTCACCTAGGATGATACCACAATATAAACAGAAAATCACTGATGTCAATAATTGGCTTAGCTTCTGGTGTCATTCTAAGGAGATTCAGTTTCTGTCAGCCTGTGATGACATGATCAATAGACCTCAATGCTTTGCCAGAGATGGTCTTTATCTGTCACCCCTGGGATTTTGACTACTGGCAAAGGCTCTTGGCACTCCCATAGTATCTTTTTTAGGCAATGTCACTAGGAAAAAATTCCTGATATAACAATTTTCCCAAAAAACAACCTCAAGGTTATGCTGCTAAATGCTAGGAGTCTTAGCATGAATATGCACTCACCATGACATCTGTACAGTGATGGAGACTTGGTTCAAGGCAGTGGAGAGTACCCCAGCCACACCAGGTTACACCTCCTACCACACGTTCAGACCATGAATGGAAGGTGTGAAAACTAAAGCAGGTGGTGTATTAGTGTTCATTAAAGATAAATACACCTTCAGATTGGTTAAACAGTATGATTCCTTGGAGACACTTCAGGTGGAACTAACTGTTGGTAGGGCACCTATTCAAGTCATTGCCAGCTACAGGACCCCCTCCATGAATCAAGGCACCCACTCTGCCTATTTGGATCTACTGGAAGATACATCCAAACACCATTGTTCCTGGTAATTTTAATTACCCATCCATTGACTGGGTAAATTACTCATGCTCAAACTCACTTGCCCAAAGGTTCCCCGAGTTCACTAACGCCAACACCCTGGACCAGCTGGGGGACATCCCAACTAATGACACCAACATCTTGGATCTGGTACTTACCACTATGGGAGACTGCTGTAGCACCCCCCACCACCACTGTGAGGGCTTCCATTGTCAGATCTGACCACAAATCAGTCTCATTCGAAGTAACTGTCACACCTGACTCCCCCTTAGCAGCAACTAAACTAAAAAACTTCTCCAAAGCAGATTATTTCCTTCTAAGGAATGGTATAAATAGCTTCACTGCACCACCCCCCTCAGATGTAACTGGCAACTATACCAAGTGCTACACTAATGCTTTTCACAAACACCTGTAAAACTGCACTGACACAGCTGTACCTGATAGGGCCAAAACAAGCTATTCAAGGAAGAGCAAACCTGCCTGGTGGACAACTGCCGTTAACAGGCTGTACAATAAGAAGAAATTGTTGTCCTAAAGTAAGAGGGAGCGTGCCTTAAACTGGAAACACCCCTTTCTCAGCTTAAACAAGCAAATAAGACTTCTTGTAAAATCCTCCAAAGCAAATTATGAGTCCAAATTAGTGTCCCCAGCTAAGGACAAGCATAAGCATTCTTTAGTTACATCTGTAGCCTAAAAGGTAAGAACCAGATCTGTGCCAAACTGGTAGTTAACAATACCACATACACTGAGTCTGTGGACATAGCAAACCTGTTAGCTGGCAGGTTCTGTGTAAACATAACTCCCCTTTCCCCACCACACGTATCCCATAATATTCCTTCCACCTGTCCCCCACCTTGTATCTCTAGAGAGTAGGTCACAAATGTCCTCTCTAAGGCTCAAAAACACAGAATCAGTGGGACCTGATAAATCCCAGGCTGCATCCTACATGGGCTCCAACAAAAATTAGCAACACCATTGGGTACTCTTTTCAATCATAGTTGAAACACCGGCTTTATCCCTGCTGAATGGAAAACGACTACTGTTATCCCATTGCACAAAGGTGGTGCTTCCACTGACCCTGGGAACTACAGACATATTAGCCTAACTAGCCTTATCTTTAAGGCCATGGAGCAAATCATCATGTACTTTATCAACAAGGATATAGGTACTCTCCAAACACTTGACCATACTAATTTTGTATTTGTCAAAGGGAGATCATGTCTGTTAAACCTGGTGGACTTCTTTGAGACTGTCACCAGAGCCCTGAATGATGGCAAAACTGTGCATACAACCTACCTTGACTTGGCCAAGCTTTTTGACACTATTCCCCACTCAGGCACTATTTACAAACTCACCCAGCTGGGTATCAACCCTTATATCTTTAAGTGGGTTGCTTACTGGCTCACTGAAAGAACCCTTACAGTCAAAATGGGGGAACCACCTACAACAGCAGACCCGTAACCAGTGTTGTTCCACAGGAATCAGTCCTGAGACCTCTACTGTTCAGAATCTATTTCTTCAAAGTACAAGAAAAAACTAAAGGTCTGTGGGTGACAAAATTGGCTGATGACTGCAAACTGGGAGCAGTCATGGAATCTCCAAATGATGCCAACATCCTATAAGAGAGTCTTATGCAAACACGTGATTGGTGCCAAAGTTAGGACCTTAAATTCAATGCAAAAAAAAGTCTTATCATCCCTTTTGGTAAGAGCAATGTTCCTGCTAACTACCACATCAATACAAACACTCTAAGCATGCACTCAGTGGTGAGAGACCTTGGCAACAACCTTATCTTTGATCACAATATCTCTATAGTGGTAAAAAGGGCACTCTATATTGCTCATCTCATAAGTAAGGGCATTGCCTCCAGAAAAAAAACAAGTTATAACCTCCTTGTACTATTCCCTCATCAGGCCAATAATTGAGTACAATGCCCCTTTTGGTATGTACCTTTCCAGGTACCTGCAGCAATTGGAGAGACCACAAAAGTTCCTCACAAGCAGAATTCAATGTATTCAGCATTATGTATGTGAATTGGCTGAAAACACTGTCATTTTTCTCTGTTTCATACAGACTACTCAGAGGCAATCTCTGCTTTGTATATAAGGCAATCTCTGACTCTGCTTTATTGGAAATGCTGTATATCCATAAGTCCAATGGCTCGTGGGTTGCTCGCTCTAAAGTCCTTAACCTGGTATGTGACATTAATAGAACCTTCTGGAGGGTCAGGTTTGTCTGCCAGAGATTACTGCACCTGAGTAACAGACTCCCAATTCATGTCAAGCAGAGCACCTCTTTGACCCTCTTCAAGGGCAATCTGGATGATTGGATGGGTAACCCTAAATTCACCCTGGGGGATCTACCTGTGTCTCTCTTGGACAGGGGCAATAGGTGCCGATGGTGGAAACAAGGGCAGAACTTGGCTAGGCTTATAAGGACCATAGGGCCATTAGCCTAGTAACTTCCTATGATCCTATGATCCTTCAGAGTTTACCTTCGTCTTGTACTCAGTAGAGTTAAGTCTGAAGGATTTGGAAGATCTTTTCTTTTAGTTTAATAATTTGTTGATTTTGTAACCCTGCAAAATTTGACACAGAATGCCTCATGGGTGTGAAGTTCTGTACGAAGTTGTTTAAAGAGTTGCAGATGGTCATGAATCATTCACAAATATATTGTAACCTAGGGGCTTAATATATAATCTCAGATGACTAATGGAACAGGGAAAGATAGTTGCCATTTTAAAAATCCTTACAGATGGCATCATTTTTATTAGATTCAGTTTGGTGTATAAGACAATTGTCATGGCATTTGTCAGAGTGAAAACAGGATGGGTGACATTTACTTTAGCATAGCTGGCAGGAACATTTGCCAGAATGATATCCAGTATATTTCTCTCTTGTCTGTGGGGGGAATTCAATAAAGCCTACACAGAGTGATTTTCCATGTAGGCATAGTGACACAGAGCTTACATGGAAGTAAGCAGCCTAGTGATCCAGTAAACAGAGCAGAGGGATGTGAAAGAGCATGCGAACATGTAAGTGCATTGGTGTGCAAATCACCTCATAAGTAGGTGAATTGCATTCGGATGAGGTTGTTTTGTGATCCAGCAAGCATATTGGCATTCTTGCAGATCTTGTGTTGATGTTAGAAATTTCCATGTACAAGAAAGTAAAAAGTGAACAGGGGCTGTAAAGGCCCATTTAGAAGGTCAGCAATTGCATAGTAGGTGCAGATATGTGCCAAACTATACCCTCTGTGTCCAGAAAATAATGCAAACTAATATAAAATATATTTGTAATACCCATATTACATTTGTGTCATGTGCAGCAGACTGCAAATACGCCATTATGCAAAAAAAAACTATTAAAAAGTTTAAAAACTAAAAATAAGACATATATGAGAATAATGCATTATAGAGCCCTGCATGGAGTATGTACAATGGTAGATTTCAGTGGTTGCTAACGAGGCAGGCCCTAAAATAGTGAAGTATCCAGGTTGTGTGCACAGATCTGTATGCAGATGAGCTGGGGTTAATGCATAGGAAAAACAGGCCACTATGTCCACAGATAAAATCCATGTAGCCCCAGAACCATGTTGGTATCCACAGAAGAGCTAGCTGACATCAAAAGGGGGTGTGTCACAATATGTTTAATGATTAGAGCTCAGTGGCATCCGTTTGTGCAGCTCACCACTCAGCTAAGCTGTAAGGGGGGGTGTCCAGTGATGCTAAGTCTTGTTTAGATGTGGGGATATGTTTTAGCTGAGCATACCCATGCATGGGGGTATGCCCAGACAGCAGTGTTTATATTAGTGGAGTGAGTTTGCATGCCACACCGCAATGCTTAGCAGGGAAGGCATTTAAAAAAAAATAAAAAAAGGCTGGGAGAGCCAATCATGTATAAATTACTGATAACCCCTGTCCCACTTACACTGGGCCATTCAACTCCCTCAGTGATGTACCTGGCAGGTGGAATGCATCATAGTTAACCAATCACAAAGGCTGCATGTGCAGCAGAGCACTATAATGTATGCATACACCCTACAATTTGATTTTCCCCATACTCTGCACCATTGAAGTACAGACTTGGGAATTTTAACTGACAGAATGCTACAGACTGCTGCTGCACTGCTACACCTGTATGTGCAAGAGGCTGAGGTCAGTGCTGCTGCTGCTAACAATAGGCCTAGACTGAGAAGAAGAAGAGTATTCAGGCCCAGGGTAACCTTCCAGGAGCTATATGATCTGGAGATTGTAGAACACCACAAGGTGGACAGGGACATACTACAAGAACTCACAGAGCTCTGCCACCCTCATCTCAGACTTAGAGATAACAGAGGGGAACCCATTGCAGTGGAAACAAAGGTATGTGTAGCCCTTAGAATACTAGCTACAGGTACTTTTCAAAGACCAACTGGAAACATGATGGGGGTCTCACAGGCATCTGCATCCAGGGTACTACACCAGTTCCTGGCTGCCATCCAAACACATGCCAGTGAGCACATTTATTTACACCACACCCCTGAGGAGAGGGCCAGCAGTATGCATCTCTTCTACAGTGTAGCACACTACTCTGACGTACTGGGTGCCATAGACCACTCATGTACACATCAATACCCTGAGGTACTGGATGCCATAGACTGCACTCATGTACACATCAAAGCACCACCAGTGTGGAGGCTAGAGTCTACATCAACCACAAGGGGTATCACTCCATCAACTGCCAGGTCGTGTGCAATGCCCAGGGCATTATCATGAATATGTGTGCCAGCAGCCCTGGCAGTCATCACAACTCCCATATCTGGCATGCATCACAGCTGCACTAGATGTTTACCAGGGGGGACATCCCGTACAGCCATCCACTTGGACATGCTGGCTATGCACTGGAACCGTGGATGATGACACACATCAAAAATACACACACACACCTACCGAAGAATGCCATAATGAGGAACACGCACAAATTAGGATCTTCATAGAGCATGTGTTTGGGCTGCTCAAGTCACAGTTCCGGTGCAAATGTTCACAGTATGGCCATGCTACACAATATGATCCTGTGGAAACTGCTGCTTAAGGATCATCACAGGGAAGGGGCACACAGCCCCCCCCCCACCACCACCAGTGCCAAGGTCCCCACAGCCACACCCACAGAGTGACTTAGAGAAGGAACCTCCTGAGGCTGCCCCTGTAGGCAGAAGTAGATGTCCCCAGTATGTCCTGGCCTTGGCAAAGAGGCAACACATAGCACATGCATTGACAATCTAGGGTCCTAGGGACTGACACCTTACTCCAACTCACATACATAGTAAAAAGGATGCCAGACACACCACACAACCTGTACCATAAAATGTATTGACTGTACTGCATGTATCAGACAGAGTCAGCCCTGAAGAACTGTTATCTCAACTACTGCATTCACAAGGTTGACATCCCTGTGACTGATATATATATATATATATATATATATATATATATATATATTATATTACATATAACGAGATAACCGACACTGGAAGATCAACATCGGAGAAGACCGACAGTTGAAAATATCGACGCTGAGAACACCGACATGTTAAGGTAAGTGTCCGGTAGGGACAGACGTTAGGGTCAGGGTGTGGATAAGGTAAGTGTGTGATAGCGACGGACATTAGGGCTAGGGTGTGGGTCAGGTAAGTGTGCGATAGTGATGGACTTTAGGTTTAGGGGCGGGTTAAGTGAGTTAGGGTCAGGGTGCGAGTAAGGTAAGTGTGCGATAGTGACGGACTTTAGGGTTAGGGGAGGATTAAGTGAGTTAGGGTTAGGGTGTGGGTAAGGTAAGTGTGCGATAGTGATGGACTTTAGGGTTAGGGGAGGATTAAGTGAGTTAGGGTTAGGGTGTGGGTAAGGTAAGTGTGCGATAGTGAGGGACCTTAGGGTTAGGGTTTGGGTTAAGGTTAGTGCATAGATAGTTGTGTATGTAAAGTATAGTGTAGGTTTGTAAGGTGTTTGGTGTGCTTGTGTTGTGTGTGTGTTTTTTGGAAAAGGTATTTGTTTTGTTGATTGTCAGGATTGTGGTTTGTCGGGCATGTGAAGTTTCGTGTTTTTGAACTTTCGGTTTTGTGATGTCGGTTATTTCTTTGTCGGTGTTTTGGCGTGTCGGCATTATATATATATATATATATATATATATATATATATATATATATATATATATATATATATATATATATGTATATATATACATACACACACAAACATGTCTGTGTAAGACAATGCCACTTTTTGTACCCCACAAGTAATGTGGCTGTAGCCATGTGTACACCAGATGTAACCGGTGGTGTGTGTAATTAGTACTGTGAGCTGTAGTGTGTAATAGTAGGTAGGTAGGGGTTCTAATCTCACATCAGCCACCTTGTATATGTGTTTGATTGTGTGTGTATAGGTTCATAGGTTCATCGGTAGGTACTAGGCTATTGGCCCAAGAGCCTAAGTAAGCCTAGCCAACAAGATTCCCTGACTTACGCCACCCAAGAAAGTTAATTTCCTGTACCCCTGTCAAGCAGAACCACAGATGTGATCCCTGGGTGTATTTCCTATTTCCCATCCGCTCATCAAGATTTTTCTTAAAGAGTGCTAATGAGGAACTTTGCTTGACATAGATGGGTAGCTTGTTCCAGAGTATAGGCAGTCTCTGGGACAGGAATCTATCCCTCCAGCATGTCCTGTTTATTGTGGTGACAAGGTTTAGGTCCCTAGAGCATGTAGCTTGTAGGGATTGGGATTTCTTTAGGTGTAGTATGTCCAACAGCTCTGTGTTTAACATAGCTTTATATGTTAGGCAGAGATCCCCTCTTAGTAGGTGATATGCTACAGAGTAAAGCTAGAGTTTTTTGAGACGGTCAGTGTAGAGCATCTGTTTGGGGCCAGTAATCCTCTTTGTGAGGTACTTATGTGGCCTTTCCAGCTGCTGCAGATGTCTTGTGAAGTACATTCCAAAAGGGGCATGGTAATCTATAATGGGTCCTATGGTGCCAAGTAGAGGGAAACAATGACCTCTTTTTTCCTGGATGAGAACCCTTTTATGATGAGGTGTGCCACATAGAAGGATTTCCTGACTACTGTGGCACTGTGATTATCAAAGGAGAGATTATTGTCCACCTGGGTCCCAAGGTCTCTTATCACACATTCTGCGTTAAGTAGACTGTCGTTTATGTGGTAGTTCATGGGTACAGAGTTTTTACCAAAGGGGATGACAATGCACTTTTTGGTATTGAGGTTGAGGCCATGCCTCTGACACCAGGCATCTGTCTCAGTGAGGCCATTCTGTAGGATGTCCACATCATTTGGGGACTTGACTATGGCTCTTAGTTTGCAGTTATCTATGAACTTCATTAGCCAGAGGCCTTCTGTGTTAGCCTGTTCTTCAGAGAAGTAGATACCAAACAGGAGAGGTCCCAGGACTGAACCCTGTGGTACTCCACTTGTCACTGGTTTGACGTCAGATTTGGAGTCTGCAACTTTTACAGTGTGGGTTCTGTCAGTGATCCAGTTGGCAACCCATCTTGTAATGTAGGGATTTATACCTAATTTAGTGAGTTTAGCTATAATTACAAAATGGAGGATGGTGTCGAAAGCCTTGGCAAGGTCAAGATAGGCTGTTTGAACCACCTTACCATCATCTACAGCTTTGGTGACTACCTCAAAGAAGTTGATCAGGTTCAGAAGGCATAATTTGCCTTTCACAAACCTGAACTGGGTGGGGTCCAGAGTTTGGAGGTTACCAATGTCTTGGTTTATGAGTTCCATGATGATACGTTCCATGGCCTTGCAAACCAGGCTCATCAGGCTAATTGGGCGATAGTTCTCAGGATCAGTGGTGGCTCCCCCTTTGTGGACTGGGATAACTGTTGCTGTGCATCATTCAGTGGGCACAAAGCCTGATGTGAGACTATGATTGAACATGGTGCTTAGGTGGGGAGCCAGTTCATTCTGAAGTTTGTATAAAAGACAGCCTGGGATGTTGTCCGGTCCCATGGTTGCTGTGTTTTTGGTTTTAGAGAGTGCAGCTTTTACCTGCGTAGGTGTGATTACAAGGACTCTGCATTCTTCCTGTATAGATATGGGCCCTTTAGAGGGTGAGAGGGGGGTAAAGTTAGCACTGAACCTATCTGCCAGGATGTTGGCAATAACAGTTGGTACTGGAATTTTCGTGCCGTTGTGTTGCAACTCAGAGCAGATCTGGGTGTCGCCATTAAGATTCTTGACATAGCTATAGAATGCTTTGTGGTTGCCCTTAGAATCAGTGGTGATTTTGTTTTTGTAGCTAGCTTTGGAGGATGTTATAAGGGATCTCAGCTTCTTACTGAGGCTAACCTAGGAGCTCCTCCACTCATGGGATTTTACTCTCTTTTGCAACAGTTTCTTCCTTCTGTTGTAGAGTTTGTTTATGGCAGGGGACCTCCAGATTGGCTTCCTTTTTGGGGGGGATAGCATCTTGGTTCTGTTTGGAATAGCACAATCCATGCACTGGTGTAAGTGCTTATAGAGTGCATTTATGTAGGATTCAGCAGTCGTAACTGTATTGTCCATCTGCATGGGTGTCATGAAAGCCTTGGCTTTGGAGAAATGTTTTACCATGGTTTCCTTAATGGTGGGTGGGGGCGGGATGCAGATATTTAGGGTGATTAGCTTATGGTCGGATCTGACCAATAAGGAGTTGACTTCAGGTGTGGAACACCGGTCACTTATGTTGGTAATGACAAGGTTTTCGATATTGCTGGTAGGGGTGTGGATAAGTTGATCCAGGGCATTGGAATTTATGGATTCCAGAAAGCGTTGAGTGAAGAAGTTGGTACATGAGTAGTTTTTCCAGTTAATGGTGGGGTAGTTGAAATCGCCCATTATTTGGGTATTTGGTTGAACCCTAATATTTTCCAGTATATCAAGAAAAGAGGAGTGGGAATCCTGGGGCATGGTGGGGTATCTGTAGCAAGCTACAATTTGGATTGCAGTTTTTCCCAGAGTTAGTTGCACTTGGATAACCTCAGATGCATTATGCTGCGCAACTAGCCTGGAGGTGTGGATATCCTTAATGAATATGGACACACCTCCACCTTTGGTGTTCTGGTCCAGGTTACATGGCCAAAAAGTGTGGTAATTATTATAGCCTGGTAATGCAGGGGTGCTCTGTAGAGCTTTGAACCAGGTCTCAGTCACTGCACAGATATCGATGTTCTCCATTTTAATGAGTGCTTCGAGTGATTGCATTTTGAGATTTAGACTTCTAGCATTACCCTCAGTTTTTGCTTGCCTGTTCCTGTTACGGTGGTGAATTTTTCACTTGAACCTTGCCTAAAAAAGGCACTATAGGGGTGGCAAGAGCCTTAGTAAGTATCTGGAATCCCAGGGGCAACAGGTGCAGGCCATCTCTGGCAAAGTATCGTGGTCTCTTAACCATGTTGTCCCAGGCAGACAGATACTGGATCCCCTTAGAATGACACCAGAAGCTTAGCCAATTGTTGAAGTCAATATTTTTGTGCTTGTACTGCGGTATCATTCTGGGTGATGGCAGGATGCTACTCAGGGCTAGAGTCATACCTGCCTGGGCTACAAGATCGGAGAGCTCTTCCATGTCTCTTTTCATGTAGTCCAGGGGATGTATGTCTCAGGTCGTTCACACCAATATGAACAATGACAGAGTCATAGGTTCATAGATTCATAGGTTGGTACTAGGCTATCAGCCCTACAGCCTATACAAGCCTAGCCATAACAATTCCCTGGCTATTACTTACCTGGTCCCCTGTCTAACAGGGCAATTGACATGATCCCTGGGGTGAATTTCCTATCACCCATCCAATCATCAAGGTTCTTTTTGAAGAGGGCCAAAGAGGCACTCAGCTTGACATGTATGGTCAGTCTATTCCAGAGTATGGGGAGTCTCTGGGTCAGGAACCTATCCCTCCAGCATGTTTTGTTCATTGTGATGACCAGGTTTAGATCCCTGGAGCATGTGGCTCTGAGGGATTGGGATTTCTTTAAGTGTAGCATGTCCAACAGCTCTGGGTTTGACGTGGCCTTGTATGTTAAGCAGAGATCACCTCTGAGCAGGTGATATGCAGCAGAGTATAGCAGGAGTTTTTTTAGAAGGTCATATTTGTACTTGTTGTGGAGTGACCTGAGTGCGTGGGTTATGTGACGGATCCTGGCACCCGACAGGCAGCTGACAGTAACCTTCTCCTTGTTTAGCCTGGTGAGTCATTGTGCCTGACTATAGAGTCACCTATGACTAGTGTGTTGGGTACGTTGGTTTGCCTTATGGGCTGTGGTTTATTGGCACACTGATTCTGTGGGCTATGTGTCATTTGGGTTGTGTTGGGGGGTGGAGGTTGCTTTCATTTTTGCTTTGGAGGTCTCTGTTGCTTGAGCAGATTATTATTGAGAGACTCTGCCAATGTTTTTGTGTTTCTATGTGTGGATTTTGGTGGTGTAGGTTTAGTGGGACTATGTGATGAGTGTGGTGTGGTGCTAGTGTTTACCTTCTCCTCTTGACTGTCAAGTTCAGTCTTGGTTGGAGAGAGCTTTACCTCCAGTTTGACTAGATAAGTGCATCTCTCACAGGTTGTGGAGTTGGGTGGTAGGACGAGTACATGATGCAATTTCTAGATTGCATGTAGATATTGTACATTGTATGTAGATATTTCCCATACAGCAGTACAGACATGCGCATCAAGCCTAGGTCTGTGCAATGGTCAATCATTGTATGGCTCTGTGACTAGCGTCCTCCACAACAGTGGTCTCCCTGTTAACAGCTGCTGATATCATCAAAAGAGATAAGATCCATGGCGCATGTGATAAGTACTTAGTACTATAATGTATACTACTAGATAGGTAGAGGTTCTACTCTTAGTAAGGGCAACTGTGTGTGTGTGTGTGTGTGTGTGTGTGTGTGTGTGTGTGTGTGTGTGTGTGTGTGTGTGTGTGTGTGTGTGTGTGTGTGTGTGTGTGTGTGTGTGTGTGTAAATATATCCCCTTGCAGCAGTGTGTTGTCTTGCCTATCTGTATGCAATGGTTACAGTATATATTTTAAGGCCCTGTGCCTACCTGTCAACCTCCCCATCAGCCTCCTTTACAAGGCCTGCTGATGTCATCCACCATAACAGTACTGGCAAACACACTTAAAACAGATAATCTCCATGGCACATGCGGTAAGTAATTAGTGCTATAATGTATACTACTACCTATCTAGTAGTATACACTACAGCTGTGGCAGACACTCTCAAAACAGATATGCTCCATGGCAGATGTAATAAGTACTTAGTGCTATAGTGTATAATACTAGATAGGTAAGGGTTCTACTCTCAATGAGGCCAACACTATGAATGTGTGTGTTTAAATATATCCCCTTGCAGCAGTGTGCAATGGTTATACATTTTAAGGCCCTGTGAGTAGCTGCTGGTCCTAAATAGCCCACATGTACCTAGGCATAAATGCTATCTGCTACAACCTGTAGGTGTGGAATAGCCAGGTGACACGTATCAAGGGTAGTATGCCTTATGATGGGGTATGCATGCAGGATTATGCTGTCTGCCCCCATTGTCCCTGACACACTGTTCTACACATACACACCTAGGTAACCATGCACATATACAGCTGTACCAAGTTGATGTCATATTTCTGCTATGCTGCCATGCCATCCTGAGTTGCTGTATTGCTGCCAAGCCTCCACAGCGTAGCCACTCAAACCTCTGGAACAGAAACATACACACTTCTGTGAGACACCTGTCAGTCCACAACACTACCACCAATCTAACATCATGCAACAAAGGTATAAACACTTTGATGTGTACTCAAGACACATGCTAGCATACAGCACCTGTCATGGCATAACACTACTGTACTACAACACGTCATGTAATGTAATATAGTCACTCCATGCATCAGACACATATTTGCATGTCCCTGCATCAATGTTATGGATGGCAAGGATATGGCACAGGTATCATCACATGCACAGGGTGTGGTGTGGGGGTGCCAGAGGCCTAGGCTGCACCAAACAGTTGACATTGTGTGTGTGAGTCAGGAAGGGGTGCTGGTTTGCTGGGCCATGGAGAGGTGCTGTGTGTGACTGTTGGTGACCTGCATGTGACAGTGATGTTTGAGTGTGCAAGTACATTGTCAAGCCAGGTGCTAGCCATATACGTGTGTATGTTGGACAGCTGTGGACCATACATGGCAGACTGGACAGTTCACCATCTCCAGCCATGAACATGGGAACTGATTTTGCCAGGAGTGGCACTGGCACCACCATGCCCAGGGTCAGATGTGGTACTAGTCACTGACAGTGACTGGTGTCTACTGGGCCTGTGTCTCTCATGGGACTCCCCAGGACCAAATGCCCATGGCCAGCCACATTGTGGTGTGCATAGCGCCCTCCCTTCTATCACGCTGGAGGTACTGCTACTATGGGAACATGAGTGTGCATAGCCATGTGGACTCTCAGGGGATGTTGCTGCTGACCTACATCCCATGTGTCCGACGCCCTACTCCCACCACATGTTCCAACACAGACAATGTACGGTCAAGGAATGACAATGTCTCACCCCACCATCTGTCCACTACATCAGTGAAATGATGCATGGCATCACCAATGTGGTGGAGGGAGTCATGGATGTCAGACAGTGATGCATCCTTCATCCTGAGCATCCATTTGGTGTTGCATTTGGAACATGCCTGTGCCTCCTTGATAGACCAAAACATGCATCTAGTGACCCATGATGTGGCACCTGTAACAGATGGTGGATGGCAGCAGTCCTCCGAGCACCCCTATCAATCTGGCTGTGTGGGACCTCACCAGCTCTCTGGCTATAACTAGTGTGTACACTCACTGATGCCATTCATGCCACACTCTCCTGTTCGATGCTGCCACACTCTGACTCTCCGATATCTGTGGCCATAGGGGACTGGGTATGTGTGGGCATACTGACTGTGTGCGGGGACAATGGGGGAAGAAGTGGGATGTCAACCTATGGGACAGATTCAGCTCCCAACAACCCCAACCATGCCTCACTATGGCCACCATCATCATCAGAGTCTGATGAGACACTGACATTAGGTTGTGAGGGGGACACACTCCAACCCCCATGGTTACCTGTGAGGAGGAAGACAAAATAAGTACATTACTACCTGCACTATTATGTATGGTGATCCACACATACACATACAGATGAGGATCCACAACTGCATTACACATACCACATCCTGTTTCTGATCCCATGCACAACACACAAGCAGACTACAACATACACAGACAAGACAGGCCCTTTATAACATGCACTACCACTACTATATACCTGTGAGCTACATAATATTTCAGTGTATGTGATAGACCTACACCTAAAACACAGTACACCAGTATTGAGCATACAATTGCCCCCTGTATAGCAGACTGCATAGACCTTCACAAAAATAAGTGCAAACATGTTACTACTCCTGCAAATACACTACTGTGATTACCAATTCAATGCACTTTAGCTAACCCTCTGAAACTGAAAATATAAGTATTGTACTCTGGCTAAGCATATCAGTTGTGTCTATAGCAAAATGGCAGCCCTTAACATTCTTAGGGTATATATGATCCATAAAAAAAAGTATCACACTCACCGGGTACAGGATGCTAGACTACAGCTACATCTGACATACCTATGGAAATGTGAGGGAAAGGTATTGTCAGCAATACCAAATGTGGCATTGTTATAGGATAATATGTGCATATATCAACATGTACAATAGGTAATGCGATACTACCTACATTGTTGACATTCTGAGTATGTGTGCACAACTGTGCATTAAAAACAATCCCTTCCAATGCAGATATACCTGATACCCATGTACTGGTACGCAGAGGCTGCCACAATGATTGATACAGCATTACAGTGATGAACACAGGAGGCTTACCTGGACACTCCTCTGCTGTGGATGCTGTGGCACCCACCTCCACGATGTATGGGGTGATGGATGCTTGGGAGCTGGTGGTTGATCCCAGGTTCACCAGGAATTCCTCTGTGGCCAAGAGTCATTGTTCTGCTGTAGGCCCTCCACCAGTGGCAGTACAGTCCCTGGCCACAGCAGCGGCCTTTTGCCATGCAGCATTTATCATATCTGTTGCCCAGTGTCAGACCTGCTCATAGCTTCTGTCCTGTAGCCCTACTTGGTTGACTGCTGTGACAAGGCCAGCCCACAGTGCTGCACATTATTCATGATGCTGGTGACTCCTGTACAGCAGGATGTTGTGATGCAGTCTGAGGCCATCCAGGATAACATTATTTTCAGCATCTGAAAATGGCGGGTGCCTCCATCTATACATCCTTTCTGAAAATCAAGATGAGGGGAACACATCACAGGACCACGTACATTGCTACCCATTATGTACATACCCTGCACATCCAAAGTGGCCTGCACTATCCACTGCTACCTCCCATGTCATACCCCACCATCTTTCAACACATTATGCATGTGGCTATGAGTGACATAGTAGCAATACTGCTTATGTCCCTGTGTGCCATGATGGAGTGTGCTGTATGTCTCCACATCCATCAATGCTGTCTACTGTGGTGTGTCCCCTATGGGCAACATCCCAGTACCATGTCATACAGTCACTGTAAGAAAAATAGGTGTGTGTTATTACAAGTATATGGGGATAGTCTAGCAACATCCATGTGCCACAATGACAGACAGCAATGCAAATGTACTGTATGGTATCTTCCCTGTGGGTGTCCTACTTCTCCAGTACACAGATATTTGTGGAATGTGTATGTGTGCCTGATATATTTGGTCTTTTTGCCACAAACATGTGGATGTCTGACAAACGGTTGGATGATAATTTATGGTTGTTCTCAGAATGTAGAGAATCTGGCTGTCACACACCAGAACCCTCAGAAAACAATTATGCTACAGTCATATATGTTCCTGTATTCATACCCTTACTTTGACCAATATGTACACTCTGTCATGGAGGTTGGGCCTGTGTACCCCACTAATAATGACTATGACCTGAACTCCTGCTGTATGGGGTTGCCAGGTATGATAGCCATAGCTCTCAAGTGATGAGATATGAATGTTGAGAAAACAGTGGCTTAGCCAGAGTACATCAGAGACAGTCAGGGACACCTTTACAATGTCTTAACTATTCCTGTGTGGCATTCACAGACTGAGAGGAGCTGAATGTCAGTGCATCCTGTGATATGACAGCTGTGTCCACCCTTGCTTACTGTCACTATGTCTAACACATGATCCAGTAGCATTCATACAGAAGCCGACCATTTTAAGAGGGATTGAGAGGGCCAAAGCTGTGATTTAAGTCACAGCAGGCACAGTTGAGAGGAATGACTGTAGCTGTTGGACAGCAGACTATCACCAACATGTCATTCCCATAGATGTACTGCAGGCCTACTGTTGTAATCCCTATTTCCCATAAGTGCATCCTCCCATCTGTGTCCCATGATATGGGGACTTGTATTACATACCTGGTAGAGTGATGTAATCCTTTTGTGCACAAATCCTCAAGAAAAGTGCTTCCGATATCGCAGTCTATCTTGGTAAAGCAAGTTACAGACCTGTTTTCCATCGGCAGCTGCTTGCCTTTTGCAGGTAATACTCAGTAACTGGTTCATAGGTTCATAGGTTCATAGGTTCATACTAGGCTATCTGCCCAAGGGCATTTATAAGCCTAGCCCATAGTTATGTGGCTTTTGCCACCCCTTTAGTTTGAAGAAAACTATGCCTATTATTTTGCTGTGCCTCTGTCAAGCAGTGACACTGAAGTAATCCCTGGGGTATATCTGCGATCTCCCATCCATTGGTCAAGATTCCTCTTAAACAAGGCCAGCAAGGTGCTCTGCCTCACATGTACCGGGATTTTGTTCCACAGCATAGGGAGTCTCTGGGTGATAAATCTGTCCCTCCAGCATGTTCTATTAATAACTGTGTCAAGGTTTAAGTCTCCCGCCCTTGTGGTTCTGAGGGATCTAGATTTTTTGAGGTGAAGCATATTCATCAAATCTGGGTTTGACATGGCCTTATATGTCAGGCACAGGTCACCTCTGAGCAAGCAGTATGCGACTGAATAGAGCTGGAGTTCTTTCAGTCTGGCAGCATAAGACATATTTTTGAGACCCTTTATCCTTTTGGTGAGGAACTTTTGGGGCCTTTCCAGCTGCTGCAGGTGTCGGGTCAGATACATTCAGAATGGGGCATTGTACTCAATCATAGGTCTAATGAGTGATGAGTACAGGGGGACGATGACCTCCCTAGATCTAGATGTGAATCCCTTCATGATCAGGTGGGCAATGTAGAAGGTTTTCCTAACTACTTTGGCAACATGAGTGTCAAACAAAAGGTTACTGTCAACCTGGGTCCCCAGATCCCTGATGACTTCTTCTGTGCTCAGTCGATTGCCACCTATATGGTAGCTAGGGGTAACCTTGTTTTTCCCGAAGGGTATGACTATGCATTTCTTGGCGTTTAACTTTAGGCCATGGCTCTGGCACCAGTTATCCGTTTCTGTGAGGCCCTTCTGAAGGATATCTGTGTCAGATGTGTTTTCGACTATGGCGCCCAGTTTGCAGTCATCTGCAAACTTTGTCAGCCATAACCCTCCTGTGTTTTCCTGTACTTCAGAAAAGTAGATGCCGAACAAGAGTGGTCCCAGGACTGAGCCCTGTGAGACACCACTTGTGACAGGCTTTGAGTCTGACATGGCGCCAGCAACTCTGACCCTGTGGGTTCTGTCACTTAGCCAGTTTGCAACCCATCTTGTGATGTATGGGTTTACTTTTAAGCTGATGAGTTTTTCGATGATACCTGAGTGGGGTATTGTGTCGAAGGCCTTTGCCAGGTCGAGGTAGGCTGTATGGACTGCCTTGCCCTCATCAATGGCCTTGGTGACTGTTTCGAAAAAGTCAACCAAGTTTAAGAGGCATGATCTGCCTTTGACAAAGCCAAACTGGGATGGATCCAAAGTCTGCAAGTTCCCTATGTCTTTATTTATGAGTTCCATTATGATCCTCTCCATGGCTTTGCAGATAAGGCTTGTCAAGCTAATGGGATGGTAATTTCCAGGGTCGGTGGAGGCACCGCCCTTATGAAGTGGGACCACAGTTGCCGTGCGCCACTCCTTGGGTACGTATCCTGAGGTGAGGCTAAGATTAAACAGCTGTCCTAACTGCGGGTTTAATTCCTCATTGAGTTCATGGAGCACACAGCCGGGGACACCATCTGGTCCCATGGATGCTGTGTTTTTTGCCTTGGAGAGAGCAGTTCTCACCTGGGCGTTGGAGATGTTTGGGGGGCTACAATCCTCTGGTATAGATTGCCTGTGCACCAATTTGTGCCTCAGACTTGCTAATTGCATCCAGAACAGCTAGGTAGCACTTTCATTAGCCAAAGACATAGCACAACAGTGCAATATTTAAAGTCTTCATGTAGGCCTTGGCCCCTTTCTTAGTCTGTGAGATGGACATTAGTGAGGTGTGGAGACTACAACATCACAAAGGGTAGGTACAATTACTGTCCACTGTTGATATTTATGAGGTATATCCACAGTTTTGCATGCTAGGTTTGGCCATTGTCAAATGACTTTGTGATTATCTGACAGTTCAGTGTTAAACATTGTGGGTTGAGGTCAGTAAGGGGGAAGAGACATGTGAGTGTCAGATGTCATACCCATCAGAATATGCATGCTGCTGCAGTAGCTGCTGGTCTATCAGCTCTGAATGCTTGTAGGGGCAGACTGTGACACATGTCTCTGTCACTTGATCTTTGCCCTCCACCCCTTTATGTATGGGTGTTGTGTGGATCCCTTGTTCTAGGGGGTTGTGAGGTACAGTAGGTCTGTAGCAGGTAGCTTAACATACAGCTGCATATTTTTCAGGCTGTAGCTGTTGCATTTTGCTTAAGACTCATAGTGGGGAGTGTGAACACTTTGGAGGACAGCAAGCTGCATGTGGCACTCAGGCAGCAATGTCAGCTCTGTCATTACAGCAGAGCTAGGGTGAGAGTACCCATAACAGTCCAGTTGAGGCATGTAGTTAAGCTATATCTGTTATGTAACAGTGCCATTCAGAGAGTAGTAGGTGAGATATAGGTAGGCTATACCTAAACCTATGGAGCTTTTCTCCCAGGGCCTCCACTGAAATCAGGCTCTCTGAACCCAGTGGACATCCCCGGTCATCAAACTGGAAATAATAAATAAATATACAAATATGTGCAGTGCGTCCCTACCTACAGGCCATTGACTTGCTAACATGGGTAGCAGTTCATTCAGTATCAGCATCCTGTTTTGCTGAAAATTGCATGACTCAGTCATTATTTGCTGTATTCACAAGAATGTAACTGAAGTGCAACACACTAGATTCAAACCCAGGACTGTGGGTGGCAAAATGTTCTCCATGCAAGGCATTTAACAGACTAAGCTACTAAGTCACTGCAGCAACAGGTATATTTGCAAGATATATGGGCATGCTTACAGTCGGTGACACCGGAATTGCATTATCATGTCTTTTCTGATGGTTATGAGGTGTGACAATGAAATGTCTGTCAGGATCTTCTAACCTCAATCATTAATGACTTGCCAGTAGTTTAGCAGACACATATGCTTTTGTGACAATCATGCCAACACTAGGGGGCAAAACTGTAGACATTCTGCAACAGTCTGTACAGTTGACAGCTATAGCTGCTATCCCAGGCCTCACGTACATACATTTTTATTTATTTGGCTATGTACTGGTGCAGTGTCTGCATCACAATACCACATACACTGCCAATTTCCCTGTTATATGTACTTGCAGTGTGTTAGTGGCAATCATTATATGTTGGTGGAAACACCTTTTTTAATTCAGAGATGTGTGGCCTAGTGGGCTGATGCACTGTGCTGTAGTTGACAGGAGCCTGATTTCAATATGTGGCAGGGGTGATTATTTTGCAGATGTGCCTAACCCTGTCAGAAACACATAAGATGACTAAGACACTTTTAAGCAGTTTTAAGCAGGTTTGCGTGTGTGTGCACTAAATATAAAAAAACGAAAGGAAAAAAGGGGTGGAAGGAAACTGGTGAAATGGCTGCAAGCAGGGGGAAAAACATGTTAAAAGGCAGGTAGGGATGTGCAGGACAGGTATAGGAAAGGACCATAGCTCTCCATTTGTTGTATGACAACAGCTGTTCAGGTTGTACAGAATTTGGAATTCGGAGCCTCACACCTCAGACAGAGGGGTGAGGGTAACATAACTGTGTTCATTAATTAATGCAATAATTAATTCTGTCCAGTAGACATGGGTGCAAAATGGAGAGCTATGTATGGGGCGATATTTCTTTGTGAGACAGGTGCCTTTTTTAAGGAGGTTGTGGAATGTTGGGGAAGGGATATAGGTACATGTGGGGAGATAAGTTGGGTAGGAGAGGATGCATTTGCAGACAGACAAGACAGCATTCAGGGGCAGTGTGTGACATATGAGGGGTAAACAAATCCATGTGCCCCCCAGATGGCAGCAATGTGACTGAGCTCCCCACCCATTGGCAATCAATACTGCTCCTTCACTGCCCCAAATGTGGCTGTGCTGGAGGCTGGGGGCCGGGACCACCTTGCCCCTCCAGGTTGGTGAATCTGCCCTCAATCCAGCACAGGTGATTCTCATAACCATGATGTACTATCCTGAGTCCCATCCCTGCTAGCTGATCCTGGGTGACAACTCCCCCTGCCCCTGCTCCCAGGGTCAGGCCCCATCCCCTGAGGCAGTTCCACCCATAGGTGGTGCAGGGCCAGCACAAAGGGCACCACCAGCTTGGGTCCCAGATGTGCTGGGACCTGGTGCCATCACTGGCTAAGGTAGGGTAGGCAGATCACCAGGAACTGCCCTACCCAGTCGAACTGTGATGTTAAGGTATTTGAATGTGTAAAGGTTAGTAATGAACATAGCATTTAGTTAGTTGCAACAGCATGCCAGAACATTGCAAATAACCCAGTAACATAGCATCGCATAGTATATGGAACACAACAAAGTGAGATAACAGTCAGTATAGTACCAGCATGCTAGCAACAGTTACGGCATAAGGCCAACAGCATAAGTAATGCAACAAGATATATTAGTATGCAACCTTTGTATTACATAACAATAATAAAACACAAGGCCCAACATAACATTCAGAGAACATTTGTTAATAGTAAATCATAACCGATGTATAATAATAATAAATTATGATGAAGATAAGAGGTGGGGGGGAATACAGTCCATTAATACCAGTATAGGCTACATAGTTTGCAACAGTACTGTTAAATACTATACAGGTCTGCCCTTCCTTTATGCATAGCAGTGTCCTATAGCTGCTGTAGCATGTACATATCTCTCAAGCTATTGCATGGGACAGTATGGGCCAAGCTGTAACATCTACAGGTACACAACTACATAGGACCATTACATGTCAGGTGGACCTATATGACTGCCGAAGTGTACTTTGGACTGATGTAGTGTGACTGTGCTATTGACATAACCATGTCAATGATAGATCTGTGACAGAGGGATTAGGTGACAGTGATTGCAGTCCATGATAGCATAACACTTGAGAGACATGTATCATGTACAGTACAAAGACTAAACAACTATCCTGCCATCCTTGGCAGGCATGGGTTTAGACCATCAACAAACATTCACAGACACACCAGGCATACAGCCATACCAAAATTACACATTTATTGTATTATCATTTATTAGTATTGTACTTGCTGCCTTTATTTTCTGACTTCTTATCCTTTCCTGATCAATGCTGTTAACAGTCTGTAACTTCTGAACACACAAATTATTAACCCATAATAAGGGCTACTGCACCCATTTACCTGTAATTCCTGTGGGGAGAACATCTGTTAACAATATATAATGATTCAGTAATATTTGTTACTAATCTTCACTGGATTCGGACCCTAGTCTGTGTGTGACAAAATGTACATCAGGTATAGCATTTAACAAACTGAGCTAATGAGCCACGGCTGACTGTTGACTGCCTGATATTTGCCTAGAGCTCACCTGGAAACAAAATATGACCTGATAATAGTAATAAAGTTTTGTACAAGACTGTAGTGACAGTTGAACACACATGCATGAGAGTCATGCATGACAGAGATACTAGGTAAACTGTACATTAATACGCATAATGCAGGTGTACACAATAGACTCTTAGTGGGTGACAATATTTGTGTTGTGTACAAATGATATCGGAGTACTGGGTTGGCTACATGACCATATACGGTTACAGATAATATATGTATATATATATATATGTATATATATATATATATATATATATATATATATATATATATATATATATATAGATGTGCAGTCTACAGCTATTACAGTTTCATACTTGCCTGCAGCCCCATACCTCGGAGCAGGAATGCATATAGTTGAAATGCAATGGTTAACTCAAGACAATTCTGATATATACAATATACCTTGGGTGTTCCTGGTATCTATTCAGATGTTAGTGCAGAACAAATGTCATAATGCATATATCTTGTAGTACAGCTTTAAATCTACAGTTTAGCATAACACTCTTTTTTAGCTAACCTTTTATGTCAGAGCAGATGTCATACTTGATTTCATGAAGAAAAGCCCTACTTACACAAATATTACACAACACAGCTTTATTAGGGGTACCGTCATGCAGTTGTTGTTATATTTTCAAGTCTTTTGATATAATGTAAGTGTTGCAATATAGCTGTAATTCCATAATTCTTGCAATAGAAACTTTATTTCACTAACATTATCAGGTTTTATGCTTTAATCTGTATTGCACTATACCTGGCAGTAGTCAGTTATTGCAGTACAGGCCTACAGCCACATTTATTGCAATACACAAATATGTTCTGTATGTTCCTACTGGCAGTGAATGAATTACTCTAGCTTGTCTATTGGACTATAGATCGCAAATGAATCTGTACTCACCACACTCACGGAGCAACCTAACCAGGCACCCTGCATGGGCGTCTAGGTTGTGAGCTCTCGTCTGCAGCTGTAGAGAGAGAAGCACACCATTATGTGTACCTGTCTATCACACATTCAAATTAGGTATTGGTAAAACAATACTAACAATACTTGCAAACTTGTTGGGCATTCCCATCCCAAGCATCCTGAACCCAGGTGTCCAAAAGTCCCCCCTTCCACTACTTCAGATTGTCATAACAGTGACAGACCTGTTCACCTGGGCAGGGGATACCCGTTGCACTAGGAGATCATGTGCCAGACAGTGCCAGGCCTCCAACTTATACTCCAATCCCTGGTACTGGCCCTGCAGCAGCCAGACATCATGGTATTTCACTAGGAGTCCAAACATGACCCTGGACTCCAGAATGTCCCATGACTGAGCCTGGAAGCATGCACCCTCTCCAATACCTGCAATAGTTCCTGCTTCAAACTCCAAAAGGTTATGATACATTCCTGCCTGTTGCACTTAAATAAGCCTGTTTTCCTACCCTTACACACCACTGGGTCATTTTTAAAACTGTGGCACATCGCTTGGCACTGCACAAATCAGATTAGCTGAGCTGAGCAGTGCTTAAACTGCCAAGGCTTAGCAATGCTTAATGGTGCACATACCAGCTTAGCTGAGCTGAGCAATGCTTAAACTGACAAATGCTTAGCAGTGCTTTGCACTGCTTAGCAATGTGCAAGCCAGCTAAGCGGAGGTGCATGGTGCTAAGCACTGCTAAAACATTCCTTGTTTAAGCAGTGCTTGGCAAGACTTAGCTTTGCTTAGCAGATCTTAGCTGAGGGCAGTAAAGCAGGATTAAAAAATACTTCTCATAATTTGTATTTGCAAAATAAATGCTTAATAACCTGTCTGTGTATTCAAACCCTGCACCTACTGCACATAAAATGGTCTCTCTAACCATTTGGCTATGTGGATGTGTAGAATGCTGCTATACTTTTACATATACCTCTTAACTACCTTTAAGCACAGCTGACCACCATGGCATGCAGTGCAGTCCCACTCAGCTATGCTTAAACTTGACCTTTGCATTCATAATTAAATGTATCCAGTTTCTATTTTTAGACATTTGGCATGTGTCAATTGCTTTGCGCTGTGCCACAAAAACATGACAAAAAATATTTAATACATATGCATACATTGATATTTGGAAGTTTGACAGTGCAGGGGGGGTGTGTTACTCATCTCCGGACACAATAACACATTCCCTACACTGATTCAATAACCATGTTACATACCTGTCCCTCAGTGACGCATGTTCATTAATGTGCATGGTGTGCTACTGAGGGGGTACTGCGTATACGGTACCTTCCATGTAGGCTTTACACTATTACTACATGGATTTTATTAAATGTGTTTCTACCATCTGCCCAAGATTGTTAATGTTTATGAAATGTATAATATTTCAAGCCAAATTATTAGTTCAGGCATACGTTTCTCCATTACTGAAATGATAATTTAAGTCAGCAAGTAAACAGAATATTCTATAATGGGAAGATAGTTTATCAAGGAAGAAAGCAGACATGTTCTCATGGTCAAATGGAGCCATTCAGGGGTGTGATTACATGCTACACAATTGTTGTTTTTGTTTATTGTAACCTGGGTGTGGAATCCCCAATTAACCTGAATATGAAGTACTTCTTGCATTAAAGGTTGACTTAAGAAACTGAAACAAACCAACTACTATTTAATCTGGGAGGTTGGAACTTAGCTTAAAGAATTGCTGCAAACATTTGTGAAAAAAAAGTTTATAAAGATCTGAATGTTTTACCACTTTAAATTTCTATTCTGTCTCAGCTGACTCACTGTATTAATCAAATGTTTACAATAGCACATATTTAGTTCTCACTCTAAAAGATATAATAATTTTTGCATAGGTTTATACGGTGTATTTAGCATTTTATTTCAGATAAAATTAAATGTGCACATACACACACACACACACACACACGCACGCACGCCCGTGCGCTTGCGTATATATATGCATAGATACGTATGTGTGTGTGTGTGTGTGTGTGTGTGTGTGTGTGTGTGTGTGCGTGTGCACGTGTGCGTGTGTGTGTGTGTGTGTGTGTGTGTGTGTGTGTGTGTGTGTGTGTGTGTGTGTGTGTGTGTGTGTGTGTGTGTGTGTATACAACTAAAGTGAGTCTGCCTTATAGGATCAGGGTGATAAGAAGTATTTTTATTACATTTATATCCAGTCAAAACTGCTCTGCGCAGGGTCACAACAAACATTTGGATAATGCTGTGTAACATTTAAAATGAGCTATACAGTTTTTTATATATATATATATATATATATATATATATATATATATATATATATATAGGAACACTTTATAATCCCGAAATTCTGAAATACTGAATTTCAGAATCCCAACATTATAAAGCTGAAAGCTCAAAAGTTCAAAACCCCAGAAGCGCGAATTTCAAAATCCTGAAGTATGGAGATTTTGAAGTAGCACTTCTGGTGTTGCGCTGTGTGAAGGGCTAGCTGGAAGTTCAGGTAAGTATTTATGTTTAAGAGGTTTGGTTAGGGGCTTTAGTGTGTGCCAGTGTGTTTGGTTACTGTGATCTGTGTGTGCAAGGGGAATGTAGCTTGTATAGTGGTGTTTTTGTGTGTTTGTGTAGTGCGACTGTGGAGTTAGTATATTTAAGTAGGCAGGTGGGGGGTGCAGGGGGGCTTGCCCCCCTGCTTGTATGTAGTGTAGGTTTGAGTGTTTGTGTGTTGAGGGAAGCTGTGTGTATGTGTGTGTGTGGCGTATGGCTAGTGTAGTGTTCTGGGGTTTCAGGATTGTCAGGTTTCGGCTTTATGATCTCGAAATTCTGAAATTCGATATTTCAGGATTTTGGGATTATAAAGTGAATATATATATATATATATATATATATATATATATATATATATATGTATATATATATATTTTTTTTATTACAGCTATCACTGATCCTAGTCTGGTTCTAGAGCCAGGCCTCTATCATTTAATATAGCCCTCCCCATATTTAAATCTAGCTTCCATCTAACTTAAAGCCATAATGCCTGTGTATGATATTGTTGACTCAAATTTTATAACAGATGAGAATCCATTTGAGCTGTATGGCTTGGTGATTTAATGAGTGAGGTGCTGATCTCTTTTTCTATCCATATATGGGGATGTTGTTTAATGAAGTTATATGTTATGTTTTGGAAACATTTCAGTCACAGCCTGGATCACAGTCAACATTCGGTAAATGCAATATGCATAGACAGTTATTTAGATTCTTTTTTACCAAACACATTAAGTGAGCTGGTCTCTCAGATGCTTTTGAACCAGAACTTGCTTCACAATGGTAAGGAAACAAGCATTAAAATGTCTTTAATTCTTATTTGATTTGTCACCGATGTTTTTCTTTTACAACATGGATCACAACAGTAAGGGTAAATTCATTGTGTAAGAATACTTGTGTAATTTTTTTTGCTAGGGTGAACTGATCTCCCAAATCCTTTTGAACCCCAACAGTATAGGTACATGTATTACATTAGATTTTTTTATTGTTACCTGGGCAGGAATTTAAAAAGGGTTAGCAACAGCAGTAAGCTCTAACACAGGTAGAAAACTACTGGAAGTAGTCCTTTCTGATTCAGAAAACAGACCCACCACAGTGAGTCTGCACAGCTGGTAGAATGACCATGGTGGGCTGTTTCCACAGCCATGCTAATTACTAATGAGGCATTCCTGGGAGCAACAAGTGCTAATTAGCCATGTGGTCTCTTCCAGAAATAAATCCACTTAGGATAGTTACGTGTAAATTAGTATGCCCAATCATGTTAATGAACATGGCTGAAGTGCTGCATTGCCCCATTTATAGTCAATGGAGCAGACTGTGTAAAAAAGGTTAAAATTAGGTAAGTCTCACTAACTTAATTTTCCATGGTTCCCCTTTATATCCCTTGTCTAGTCCATCAATGACAAAAAAAAAAAAACAAATGCATGTTCCCTAAATTCCTATACGTCTCCAGTGAGCATTTCTCTGGTCCTTCACCCTTATGTCTTTGAGATGCTCATATATTCTTTATTTTAATGCTGTCTCCATTTTGCCAATATAAACACAAGGGCAGTTCCTACATCATGCAATCTAAACCATTCTTTGTGTGTAAGAATTACTGTACATAGGGCTCTTAATTTTTCCAATGTCCTTAATCCAAATGAACTCACCCTCATCTATATGGGAGCCCAGTTTACATCTCCCACACCTGTATATCCACATGGAAAATTAAGGTTGAGATAAAAGAACTGTAGCGGCATTTAAAAACCCACACCACTGGTCCCCATGGTCTCATTGATTCCATATCCTTGACATATGTTTTAAAGATGAAAGCCTTGGAATATTAAGTTTGTAAATGTTTAATGATAATTAATTGGTATATTGATGATAAGTTTTTTTTTTACAATATGTTAGCTTCCATTATTATTCACTATAAATTAAATTAACTTTTTTATGAATATGGTGTTCATAACTTTAAATTAACTGAACATGTAAAAGTGGGCAGTAGCCTTAAGTTATAAAAAGTGAACCAGTTTCAGCTTTTTATTAACTCTGATGAAGTCCCACAGTGTTTTAAAGGGAGGAAAGTGATTAGTTTTTGTTAATTGATAAATTGTGGTATGATTTTATGTCAATGAGTGGCCCGTTTACCATCTGAGAGTACTGGTATGTTTATTCAACAATAGTGTGTGGAAGAAAGTGGAAGCAGAGATGGTCAGTGGCACAAGGATGACTACATTTAAATGAACTCAGCAAATGGTCAATTCAACATCACTACTGGTAATAATCCACTAAGGGATTTGGATAAAAACAGCATTTTTTGAGTGTGCTCCTTCCACACCTGGGGTTACATTATTGCAAGTAGTGTGTTCATAGTGTGGTTCCTGTTTTTTAGGTGTGTGTCCTTTAACCCCTGGAATCGATATGTTATCTCCAGTAAATGGGAAGGATATGGTCCATTTTTTACCCTCAAGATGTTTGATTCCTCTAGCAGAAAACTGAATAATTAATTAATTGGGCAACTCACCCAACAGCTCAGTCAGAGCAATGTACTATTCAATCAACAACTGGATGAGGGATATTACTGGGGGTCCAATTTACAATTATATGAAGAAAGAACCATATTACATGATCATTGGGATATTCCTTCAGCTCAATACAACAGAATGGGGTTGAATGAGTCTAAAAATCATGGTCATAATGGCACTGATAGATCTACTTGGAAGACAGCAATAAACTTAAGATGTCAAACTACCTTGGGTGAGTGGCTTCAAATTAAAATTGACTTTCCTTTACTGCAGGGTAATGTAAACATGGTGAAAATTTAACTTTGAAAGCAGCTGCACACTTTTGAGCATAGATTAACCAAGTTTCATAAATTGCAGTTAGAAAACAGTTATTTACCTGAATGCATTAGAATATGGATAGTTTCAAAAGGACTTAGGATATGGAAATATCCTACAGGACTTTGTGAAGGTACCATACTACACATTGATTTATAACAACTCTTGGCCATTTTTGGATGTGAATTCATGGAGACCTTGATGAGGCACAATCAACTAGTTATAGACATTTTGGAAACTGAGATTAAACAAATGGATTTCACAATTAATAAAAAAATATTATTGAACAATTTGATTACGATAATCTTTTTAAACATGTGGACAAACTTGCTAATGATAAAAAGATTAAAAAAGAAAAAAGCACACAGCTTATCTCAAACCTATAACATAAGGCAACTATCAGAATGAAAAGTCTCCTACAATCATTGATATTTTACAATCTGAAGAACCTTTACAGTTCCCACTGCTCACATGATCAGAGAGAATCAGGGATCATTCAAAGGGGGAAAAGGGGCAAGGATTACGCACAAGTATCCTGGGAGCTCAGGACTGGGAGCCCACTCAACCGCAGAGAAGGAGAGGAAGGGCAACCACATACTATGTGATAATAATAGAATGATTATGAATTATAAGGGATACTTTAAGATTTTCAACTACAGTATAGTTGCTATTACCAAGGGACATGCTGGGTTATTTGACAAAGAATTACTTTTGTTCCATTGAGACAGGCTGGAATAGCTGAGATGCTAATTGAGTTAAAACTATTTACTAGAAAGTAGAACTTTTCTCTTTTGTTAATTGACCATTCTGATGCTCCCAGTGACATATTAAAAATATCTAGTAGTTACAACCTCCATTACACCCAACCATCATGTTATCTGAAAAATTGTGTGAACATAATATTAGGCAGATATTCAAAAATCAGAATAGAATATTTCATCAAAATGTGAGTCAATATGAAATTAATTCACTAGCTAACATATGTAAAAATTGGGAAAAATGATTAATGAAACCCGATGAGGGAGGGAGGTTAGTAGTTATAAACAAAGTTGATTATATTTTAAAAATGGAGATTTTACTCTCCAACCAATATGAGGAGATTTCAAAGAATCAGTTAAATATTGTAATTCAAAGATGAATTATTTAATTCATGATTTATTGATGTAGGAGCAGATTAATGATACTGAGTACAAGTATTTAAAGACTGAATACCCTTGAATTTCAAATATATTTGGCATCCTTAAAATTCATAAGAATATTATGGATACCCCACTGCGACCTATGGTGGATGCAAAAGGTTTAAAATCTTTCAGGATGGCTAAATTTATTGACGTAAAATTAAAGGAAGTATTGAAGAATGGGATTTCATGAGGAAAGTAAGAGATGATTTATACAGGGATGAACTTATATTTGTAATGACTGACATTAAAGACTTCTTGTCAGTTATACCCTGTCAGAAGGGGGTAGACTGGTTCTTTTAATATTTAACTAAGGTTGAAGTTTTTAGTAACAATGCTATTAATGTTCCCAGAACATTGATGGAATGTGTTATGGAGAACAACTTTATATTTTTGAAGGGATTGTTTATAAACAGAGAATGGGGTAGCAATGGGGGCAACATGTGCCCCAGTATTTGCCAACATTGTAATGGCCCAATGGGAACATGCTTATGTATTAATTTCAGGTTTTGAGGATGGATGGGTATTGTATGAAAGATTTTTGGATGACATTGTCATTTTTTTGAAAGATTCTGAAAATGTCATTTTTTTGAAAGATTCTGAAAACAGACTGTTAAGAATTTTTTCAATATATAAATAGTACAACTGAATTTTTCAGATTTCTTATGGAAAAGTCTTACAATATTTTAGGTTATTTGAATGTAGAAATTAAAAAAAGACATTGTGAATAGAAGATTTGTTCTGAATATTTACAGGAAACCAATATACTCCAATACCCTGTTATACTTTAACAGTTGCCATCCACCACACCATTAAAAAGCGTTATTATTTTAGGGCCAGTTGGATAGGTTGGCATGTATGATATCATCTCTGGACACCTTTTTTGAGGAAAGTGAAAAGCTGAGATATATGCTAACAGAGTGTATCTGATAGTTTTTTTAAGTATATCTTTTCAAACGTATTCAACAAAAGAGTTGAAGGTTTTTATATACCGTTATTAGGACAGAAAAATGGGAACAAAGTAACAGATGGGTTAGTTGAAGACAAAACATCTTCAACAATTTACTTGGGGGTTAAGTCCTCACATGCAACAGTGATGCTGAAATCATTAGAGAAATCATTAGCAGAAAATGGAAGATATTTGAAATTAGTGGAACTGACCAGAAAAAGGTGGGGAACAACACATGCATATTTTTTTTAAAAAGGACTAGTGCTTAAAAATATATTGAAAGGACAGGAAAGAAAATGAATAGAAGTCAAAAGAAAATGGAGATATATTGGTGTGGGAGATGTAAACTGTGCACCAATATAGATGAGCATGAGTTCTTTTGGATTAAGGACATTGGGAAAATTAAGAGCCCTATGCACTGTAATCACTGATCACAAAGAATAGTTTATATAACACGATATAGGAACTGCCATTGTTTTTATATTGTCAGAATGGAGAGGGCACTAAAAGAAAGAATATATGAGCATCTCTGAGATATAAAGGTGAAGGACCAGAGAAATGCTCTGTGGTAAAATATGCAGGAATTTAGGGAATATACACTTTTTTTTGTTTTTGGTTTTTCTTTTTTTTTGTTTTGTTTTTTTTTTTTCTTCTTTTTTTTGTCACTGATGGACTAAACATGGAAGAAAAAGAGGAACTATGGAAAACTAAATTAGAGATAAAAGGAATGGAGTGGCGATTAAACGCCCATACCACTGATTGCCATGGTCTTAGTGATTCCATACCACTGATTGCCATGGTCTTAGTGATTCCGTGTCCCTGACGTGTTTTAAAGATGAAAGCCTCGAAATGTTAAGTTTGTAAATTTTTAATGATAATTAATTGTATTGATGATAATGTTTTTAAAATATATTAACTTCCATTATCATTCACTATAAATTACTGTAAATTTTATTTTTTATGAATATGGTGTTTATAGCTTTAAATTAATTGAACATGTAAAAGTGGGGAGGAGTCTTAAGTTATAGAAAGTGAAGCAGTTTCAGATTTTTATTAACTCTGATGAAGTCCCACAATGTTTTAAAAGGAGGAAAGCACTTAGTTTTTGCTCATCAATAAATACTGATACAATTTTATGTCAACGAATGGTACATATTTTAATTTAAGTAGTCATTTGGAAGGCATACCAATGCGCTGTCAATGTAAACATGGTTTACCATCTGGGAGTATTGGTGTGCTTATCCTACAATAGTGTAGGGAAGAAAGTAGAAGTGGAGGTGGTCAGTGTTTAAAAGCTGACCACATTTAAGTGAACTCAACAAATGGTTAATAGTAATAATCAACTGGGTATTTAGATAAAAACAACAATTTGTGAGTGTGCTCCTTCCACACCAAGGGTTACATTATTGCAAGTAATGTGTTTGTAGTGTCATTCCTGGTTTGTACAATAAGAAGATTACAATTAAAGTCATTAAATGGTGGAAGCATTTTGACAAGAACTAATAGCAAATGTATTTGTTCTAAAACCAAATCTTTCACTTGTTTCTGCAGCACCCTCCCCAATTGAGATGTCCTACAAGGAGTCAGCCAATCCAGATTGCTTAGGAAAATACCATGAAAATGTCTGCATTCGTGTGCTCAGAAACAATGGACTGCAACAGACAATAAATAAAACAAATAGATGCTGTCCTTTCAAAGGTGACTCCTGTAAGCCAGTTTATTTTGGGAACAGTGTTTCTGCATCATCTGCCTATCTGACTTATGAATCTACAAGTACAAATTACTGCAAGTCTGAGAAGTCAGTCATGCAAGAAAGCATAGACTCTATCAAAGATGCAGATCAAAGTATAATGCAGAAGATGAACATTTGTATAACAGAATCAGTTGATCAAACATGTTTGTTTCAAGATGCTACTAGCAACACAACCAGTTTAAAACATCTCAGTGCATGTCCTTCAGCAGATCCTGCTGAGTGATTTCTAGAAACTTCTGCCACAGTAGACTAATGGAAAGTGACTGGACCAGACACTTGCCAGAATAAGTGTGATTCTGACTCCTGTGCCATGTCCAAGATGCAGCATGGCCCAACACAAAGCCAACCTAAGGGATATTTCCATTTCTTTAAAAATCATATGTTCTATTGCCAGCCATACATCTCAGCTGATTAGCACAGGAATTCTAGACAGCACCTAAAATAATTATTTATATTTGTTTACCAGGGTTGTGTACTGACCTCAAAGGACGATTTTCAGGCAGAGCCTGAGTGAATAGGAACACATAAGAAATGAACACAGCATGTTTACATACACATGGATGTGTTATAAAACATAAATATTTACAGATGCACAAATATGCTACAACATTTAGTTCAAAAAGCAGCTTACAAAATCAAAACATGGGTGGAAAAATGGAATTATTCTTAACAAAACATTTTGGGTAAGATGTAGCTATAATGACTGAGATGGCTTATGATACATGGTTAGCAGCATATCATTATGCAGACAGGTATGAAAACATTAGAGGAGACAATTGAGGAATAGTTGCTGGAAAGGATAGCACAAGGAAAAGACATGGAAAGGAAGAGGCAGGCATGCAAAAGGAAGAGAAATATAAAGGACAAGAGTGAGAGATGCACAGGGAAGAGGGACGGAGGTTGAATGAGAGGCCGAATTAACAGCTGAAATCTCATGAGATTTGAATGAGACTGAGAGGCAGAAATGAGTAGCTGCTGCTTTGACATTCTTAACTGAGAGGGAACTAATGGGTCAGAACATAATGACATCTTCCACAGGCTGCATGAAAATGAGAGAACACGGTTTGACTTTTTTCTGGATATGCAGGTTGAAAAATCTGGTACTCTCAGCTATTTGTGAAGAATTTCTCCAAATTATATCAACCATATTAAACAAACTATAATAAAAGAAATTACAAAAGCCAAATGTTTTTGAATTTCTGTTGATACAATACCAGACGTAACACATGATAGCCAACTGCTTATGATAGTTTCCATATGAACTAAATGGAACACCAGTTGACTATTTTTTGACTTTCCAGCAGATTAGTAACCATGGGGATGAATAACTTTCTGACAAGTTTCTACAATACTTGCAGGCAGAATTAACTGATTTCATGAACTGTTATGGCCACTGCTACGACTATGAATACAACATGGCTGGACACGTCTCAGAAAAGTGAACCCTCTTGCCCTATTTATACCTTCAGCTGCACACTCACTGATCTCAGTAGATTGCAATGTGATGAATTGCTGTGTTAAGGTTGTTGTCTTCATTGGTTTTCTCTACAAATTGTACTCAGTTATTTTAGTATACACTCACAATGGGTCAATTGTGACCTAACAATTAAAAGAAAAGAAGGGAGAATTGACTTTGAAGTTACTGTCTGACACAATAATGGCCTGAAGATGCTGATGCAATATGGGCTCTATATGAGAGCTATTCCAATATTAAAAGTGCCCTGCAGGGAATCTCAAATGAGAGATACCAGAATGACACAAGAGAATACAAAGACAAATCCTATTCCAGACATGGATCTACTAAAAGTTGCATTTCTCTATTGCCTCTGGAACTCTGTTGTAAACTTTGTCAACAGATTGTGTGAATGTTTTTACACATTTCAAACATGTCTACAACAAATGTAAATTAAAAATAAAATAAAATGCAGTAGTACAAAAGTGAGCTGTCAAAGAAGAGAAGCAGATTAGTGTGATATGATGATGTACAGGCTGATAGAGCTGTTTTCACTGAAAGAGAGAAATTCAGAAATGAAACCTTCTTGGCTCTCTTAGATTGCCTTATTGTGGCACTGACCCAAATAATTTCTGCACTAGAAACTATTTATAATGAATTTAAAGTGCTAGTGGGTTGCAATAAATTAACAGTTGAGGACAGTTATTAGGGGAACACCAAAAACTATCTCAGGGATACAAGTCAGGCTTGTCAGATAACTTTTCTTATAAAATGGTGCAATTCATCAGCTTTGCAGAATCAAAAATCTGTGCCACACTGCTCTTTCAAGCAGAATTACTGCATAAGGAAGACCTTGAGGAAACCTTTCCAAATGTTTCTGTGTCTGTTTATACATGCTTGTCACCGATGGTGACTAACTGCTCAGATTAATGGTCTTTTAGCAAAAGACCCTCATAAAAAACAAAAGTTGGTCTGCAATGACCCATGATTGTTTCAGTGTACTGACACCTTTAAGCATCAAAGGCGATGTGCACAGGTAAATTGACTTGAATGCAGCTATCAATAAGTTTGCAACTGCTATGTCAAGTAAATGCTCCATAAACCATGTGCTGCAGGAATGTTATCTGTTTTCCAATTTAGGAATACAAAATAAAGAGTCGTATGGCTCTGTCAGCTTTTTAACTGCAGAATTTTAGTAAGTTGACCTGGAATGACCATTCGTCCTCAGGATATATAAAGGCCACTGTAACCTGTAGCATTTCAGTTAGTACACTGGTAAATTTCTTTGTATACTGTTTAAATTAGCTTCATCTGCATTATATTGTGTGCATTTTTTATGTTTGTTCCACTGACATACCTAAAGTATTGGACAGTTGGAGCAGATAATTTTTTGCAACCTCCAGGGTTGTATTCCTACCATACCTCTAAACCGTACTGAATTCCTCAGTATTTATCTGTTTTGAGGGGAAAATAATGGGGTGTCACGAATTCCCGAGTGGCCCCCTCAATTCACGTTTTTTTTTTAAAGGTGAAGTTGATGTTGATGTTATCGCATGTAGGGGTGTGTGAGATGACGTCAGCATCATGAGGCATCTTGCCAGCCTGTCAGAAACTTCGGAAACTCGGATGAGAGCCTGGACTGTGTTTACCTTATGTACGTAATGTGCTATGTTCACATTGTGTGAATTTTGAAATAGCAAGGCAGCACAGACAGCAGGCAGGCAGAATTACATGGACGAGCTGTTTTTAGCTGTTTATTTACACTTCTAATTCTGCCAAGCCCCAAGAAGCAAGTACTACTGTAGAACAGCAGAGCAGAATCTGGTCCACTCAGCGTCTGCACTCCCAGGAAGCCCAGAATGAGAAAATTTGCTTTCTCTGGCAGTTCTACCTCCTCCGGCTCCAGGTAAGTAAAAAAAGAATAAAAAAAAAATGCATGTGTAAAAATGTATGTGTGAGAATGCAGTGCACAAGAAACATTGGAATTTATAAGGAGCAATGACAGCCAACCAATGAGCAGCCTAGAGACAGATACAGTAACACACACACACACACACACACACACACACACACACACACACACAGTGAGCTGTCTGAATGTCAGGAATTGGATAATTAACATTGTAGAGTGGTCTTGTGAATTATTTTCTTTAAGTTTAGTTTGCACAATAACTAAGTGAAAAACAGAACATTCTCCTCAGTGAATATGGACAGAAGGCATGTAGAAGTATCCTACAATTTACAGCAAAACAGAGAAACAGGAATGCTTCAGATATGAGTAGAAGTGTAGTGTAGTGGTACTTTATCAGTTTAAAAGCCAGGATAAAGGAAGTGGGAAATATTAGTAAGGTGGTACAATGATAAAGATCTAAGTTCACCTCACAACAGAAGTAAAAGATGAGCTAAATATTTTTGTAATTGGGAAGGAAGAGGGAAATGGGTGTGCTTCACAAATGAACACAGAACTGGAGTGAAAAGTGCAGGAGAATTACGCTCGTGTATATGATAAAATGTTCCAGAACAAAAAACAAGGATAGGAATGGAAACATGAAAAATGTACCTGTTATTGAAAGGATGGTGAAGTGACAGGTAATGCATATGAAGACAATATGACTGGTTAACCTACAGGTAGAAAAAGAAATGGTTCATTAAAAAAACAGAGTATGAGGAGATAATGTGAAAATAATAATGCACACAGATTTATGTGTGCTTGGTTGTTTAATAAATGGGAAAAAATAGCTAATCGCAGTTTACAAAACTTCCATGGCATAGACAACTAGAAAAGTCTTTGAGTTCAAAGCCAGCTTTATATCTAACTGCTGAGTCATTTCAGTGATCATCAAGACATACTCGTTCAGGCCAAGATGCTGACTGAATAGCAGGAGTTCTCATCAGCTCTGCTATACTTTTCTCATTTCTGACCGGAAATTTAATTTTTAAAATACTCCTCTCCGATTTTTTACTCAAAGTCATTAAGTTAAATCTTCTTGAGGAATATTATCTAAAAAAAAGAAGTTTTTAAACCTATAATTTCCTGCCAAAATTTCACTTGGAAGTTCATTTCTTCAAACTTTACTATGAGTCACAAAAACAGGAACCTCTCAGGATTCTTCTCGAAGGATATACAGTTTGTTCTTACCAGTATACAGGAGTTATCTCTTAAGATGGACAAAATGGACAATAAAATCAAAATCTTCAAGGAAAGCAGCACTAGACAAATGGAACAGATAAAAGAAGCATTAAATCAACAAAAACCCAGATAGCAGGGATAGAGGATGCCTTAAATGACTCTGAAGGAAGACTGGCAGAAGATGAACATAACCTGGAATTCTTATAGGTTCATAGGTAGGTACTAGGCTATTGGCCCTAGGGCCTATATAAGCCTAGCCAAAAATGTACCCTGACTTTTGCCACCCAAGAAAATTATTTTCCTGTGCCCCTGTCGAGCAGAGCCACAGAAGTGATCCCTGGGGTGAATTTCCTATTTCCCATCCAATCATCAAGATTTTTCTTGAAGAGTGCTAATGAGGAGCTCTGTTTGACATAGATAGGTAGTCTGTTCCAGAGTATGGGAAGTCTCTGGGACAGGAATCTATCCCACCAGCATATTCTGTTTATTGTGGTGACAAGGTTTAGGTCCCTAGAGTGTGTAGCTCGGAGGGATTGGGATTTCTTTAAGTGGAGCATGTCCAACAGCTCTGGGTTTGACATAACTTTGTATGTTAGGCAGAGATTGCCTCTGAGCAGGCGATATGCTATGGAGTAAAGCTGGAGTTTTTTGAGACGGTCTGCGTAGGGTATCTGTTTGAGGCCAGTAATCCTCTTTGTGAGGTATTTCTGCAGCCTTTCCAGTTGTTGTAGATGTCTTTTGAGGTACATACCAAAAGGGGTATTGTACTCTATAATGGGTCTAATGAGTGATGAGTAGAGTGGAACAATGACCTCTTTTTTCTGGATGAGAAATCATTTGTGATGAGGTGAGCCACGTAGAAGGATTTCCTGACCACTGTGGTGATGTGATTATCAAAGAGACTACTGCCCACCTGTGTCCCAAGGTCTCTTATCACATTTTCGGCATTAAGTAGACTACCAGCTATATGGTAGTTCATGGGTGCAGAGTTTTTACCAAAGGGGATGACAATACAATTTTTGGCATTGAGCTTCAGGCCATGGCTTTGACACCAGGCATCTGTTTCAGTGAGGCCCTTTTGTAGTATGTCCACATCATTAGGAGTTTCGATTATGGCCCCTAGTTTTCAGTCATCTGCAAACTTTGCTAACCAAAGACCTTCTGTGTTAGCCTGCATATCAGAGAAGTTGACACCAAACAGGAGAGGACCCAGGACTGAACCATGTGGTACATCACTTGTCACTGGTCTGAAGTCGGATTTGGAGTCTGCTACTTTCACAGTGTGGGTTCTGTCCATGAGCCAGTTGGCAACCCATCTTGTGACATAGGGATTTATACCTAGTTTAGTGAGCTTATCTATAATTCTAGTGTAGGGGATGATGTTGAAAGCCTTGGCGAGATCTAGATAAGCTGTGTGAACCACCTTAACCTCATCTACGGCTTTGGTGGCTGCTTCAAAGAAGTCAATCAGGTTTAGGAGACATGATCTGCCTTTTACAAATCTGAACTGGGTAGGATCCAGAGTTTGGAGATTACCAATGTATTTGTTTATGAGGTCTATGATGATACGTTCCATGACCTTGCAGACCAGGCTCGTCAGGCTAATGGGGCGGTAGTTCCCGGGGTCTGTCGTAGCTCCCCCTTTGTGGAGTGGGATAACTGCTGTGGTGCACCATTCAGTGGGCACAAAGCCTGAGGTGAGGCTATGATTGAACATGGTACTTAGGTAGCATGCCAGTTCATTCTGTAGTTCATGTAGAACGCAGCCTGTGATATTGTCAGGTCCCATGGATGCTGTGTTCTTGGCTTTGGAGAGTGTGTTTTTTACCTGTGCAGCCATGATTACAGCAACTTTGCATTCTTCCGGTATAGAGATGGGCCCTCTAGGGGGTGAGAGGGGGTAAAGTTAGTACTGAACCTATCTGCCAGGATGTTGACAATATAGACTACATGAAAAGAGACATAGAGGAGCTCTCTGAGCATGTAGCCCAGGCCGGTATGATCCTGACCTTGAGTAGCATCTTACCCTCACCAAGAATGATGCCACAATATGAAGACAAGATGATTAATTTCAACAATTGGCTTAAGTATTGGTGTCATTCAAAGGGGATCCAATGTCTGTTAGCCTGGGATGACATGCTCGACAAGCCACGATGCTTCACTAGGGACGGCTTACACTTGTCACCCCTGGGCTTTTGGATATTGGCAAAGGCTCTTGCTACCCCATAGTGCCTTTTTTAGGCAAGGCTCAAAAGACAAACCCACCTCCATAGGTATCACAAGGGATAAGAAACTAAGAGTAATGCTACTCAACGCCAGAAGTCTAAACCTCAAGATGCATGCACTCAAAACTCTCCTTAGCATGGAGAACATCGATATCTGTGCAGTAACAGAAACCTGGTTCAAGGCTCTTGAGAGCACCCCAGCACTACCAGGTTATACCTCATACCATGCTTTTCGGCCCCAAAACTTGGACCAAACCAGAAAAGGAGGGGGAGTATCAATATTCGTCAAAGATACCCACACCTCCAGGTTGGTGGCACAGCACGAAGCATCAGAGACTATCCATGTGCAACTAACAGTGGGTAAAACTGCCTTCCAGTTTATAGCCTGCTACAGACCACCCTCCCAAACCCAGGAACCCCACTCGGCCTTCCTGAGAACACTGGAAAATATGAAGGTCTCTCCAAACACCATTATATTGGGCGACTTCAACTACCCAAACATAGACTGGGAGCATTACTCTAGCTCCAACACCCTAGCTCAAAGGTTCCTAGAATTTATAAACTCAAATGCTATGGAACAACTTGTTACCACTCCCACAAGAGGGGAAAACATACTGGACCTGAGCATCACCAACATGGGGACTCTATGCTCCAGACCAGAAGTGTATCCCTCACTGGTAAGATCAGACCATAAACTAATCTCACTGGATATTCACATCCCGACCCCACCCCCTGCCCAGAAAACCACAGTGAAAAACTTCTCTAAAGCAAATTTCACACTCCTCAAAACCGAGGTGCAATCCTTCAAAGCCCCCAGGCCTGTGGAAAATACGGCCCAGACCGCAGAATCCTTTATACATGCATTCTATGAACACCTTCAGGAATGCATGGATCATGCAATCCCAAATAAAACCAAGACCCAATCCTCCAAAGGCAGACGTCCTGTCTGGTGGACCCCAGCCATAAACAAACTATACAATAGAAGGAGGAAGCTACTACATGATAGAGCAAAATCCCAAAAAGGGAAGGCATCTCTGATCAATGTTAGCAAAAAACTACGGGCACTCATAAAATCGTCTAAGGCCAGCTTCGAGAGAAAAATTGCACAGGACACTAAGGATAATCACAAGGCTTTCTTTAGTTATGTTAGGAACCTGGGTGGCAATTCCCAGATATGCTCAGAATTAGTCCAAAATGACAAAAAATACACAGAACCCACAGACATTGCCAACATCCTAGCTGACAGGTTCAGCGCAAACTTCTCCCCCCCCTCCCCACCAAAAGGGCAAATATCTATCCCAGCAGAGTGCTGCCCCTGACATCTCAGATGCTCAGGTAAGAGCCGCTCTCCAAAGCAAAAACACAGCATCAATGGGACCAGACGGTGTCCCGGGCTGCATCCTACATGAACTCCAAGAAGAGCTAAACCCAAACATAAAACTACTGTTCAATGTCAGCCTTACCACAGGATATGTACCCAAAGAGTGGTGTACAGCAACAGTGGTCACTCTCCACAAAGGTGGTGCTTCAACGGATCCTGGAAACTATCGCCCCATAAGCCTGACTAGCTTGGTCTGCAAAGCTATGGAAAGGATCATCATGGACCTCATAAATAAAGATATTGGGGACCTACAGACACTGGATCCTACCCAGTTCGGCTTTGTTAAGGGCAGATCCAGCCTCTTAAACCTGGTTGATTTCTTTGAAACAGTCACCAAGGCCATTGACGAGGGGAAGGTGGTCCACACAGCCTACCTGGACCTTGCAAAAGCCTTCGCTACAATACCCCACTCGGGCATTATAGATAAGCTCACCAGCTTAAATATAAACCCCTATGTCACTAGATGGGTTGCAAACTGGTTCAAGGACAGAACCCACATGGTTAGAATTGCTGGAGCCATGTCAGACTCCAAACCAGTTACAAGTGGTGTCCCACAAGTCTCAGTCCTGGGACCTCTCTTGTTCGGTATATATTTCTCGGAGGTACAGGCCAACACGGAAGGACTGTGGCTGACCAAGTTCACAGATGACTGCAAACTGGGTGGCATAATCGACTCTCCAGCCGACACAAGCATCCTCCAAAAGGGCCTCATAGAAACAGACAACTGGTGCCAGAGCCATGGCCTCAAGCTAAACACCAAAAGTGTATAGTCATCCCTTTGGCAAAAACAAAGTGCCCACAAATTACCACATAGGTGGTAATCCATTAAGTACAGAAGAAGTAATTAGGGACCTGGGGACCCAAGTTGATAGCAATCTCTCATTTGACAACCACATGGCCAAAGTGGTTAGAAAAACATTTTATATAGCCCACCTAATCATGAAGGAATTCACATCTAGATCAGGGGAGGTCATCGTGCCGCTTTACTCATCCCTCAACAGGCCCATAATTGAGTACAATGCCCCTTTTGGGATGTACCTTACCAGACACCTGCAGCAACTGCAAAGACATGCTGCACCTCAGAATATCCAAATCCCATCGAGCTACGCACTCGAAAGACTTGAACCTCAGCACTGAAATAAATAGGACATGCCGGAGGGACAGATTCATAACCCAGAGGCTCCCTTCACTCTGGAATAAAATCCCAGTCCAGGTTAGGCAGAGTCCCTCATTGACTCTCTTCAAGAGGAATCTTGATGAGTGGATGGGGGATCGTAGGTTTACCCCGGGTATCACTTCTGTGTCACTGTTAGACAGATGCACAATATACTAACCTCAAAAAAGGGCATAGCAAAATTAATTTAAAATGGGTGATGAAAGCCAAACACACTCTGGCTAGGCTTATAAATGCCCTAGGGCAGATAGCCTAGTATGAACCTATGAACCTATGAACCTATGAATCAGTTGGTTCTGTATATTTAGTGCCATTGTGCTGTAACTTAGAGCAGATCTGAGTATTGCCATTGAGATTCTTGACATAGCTATAGAATGCTTTGTGGTTGTTTTTAGAGTCAGTGGCAATTTTGTTTTTGTAACTAGCTTTGGGGGATTTTATGAGGGATCTCAGCTTCTTACTGAGGTTGACCAGGGAGTTCCTCCAGTCATGGGATTTTACTCTTTTTTGCAACAGTTTCTTTCTTCTGTTGTAGAGTTTGTTTATGGCAGAGGACCACCAGATTGGCTTCCTTTTTTTGGAGGATAGCATCTTGGTTCTATTAGGGATAGTATGATCCATGCACTTGTGTAAGTGCTTATAAAATGCATTTGTGTAGGATTCAGCAGTCGTACCTCTATTGTCCATCTGCATGGGTGTCATGAAGTTTGCCACTTCTGTCTTAAGAAGTGTGAAGTTGGCTTTGGAGAAGTTTTTACAATGGTTTCCCTAATTGGGGGTGGGGGGCGGGATGTGGATGTCTAGGGTGATTAGCTTGTGGTCGGATCTAACCAATGAGGAATTGACCTCTGGTGTGGAACACCGGTTGCCCATGATGGTAATGACCAGGTCAAGGATACTGCTGCCCCTGGTGGGGGTGTGAATAAGTTAATGCAAGGCGTTGGAATTTATGAATTCCAGAAAACGTTGAGCAAAAGAGTTGGTACATGAGTAGTTTTCCCATTTAATGGTGGGGTAGTTAAAATCACCCATTATTAGGGTGTTGGGTTGTACCATAATACTTTCCAGTGTATCAAGAAATGAGGAGTGGGAATCCTGGGGCATGGTGGGGGGTCTGTAGCAAGCTACAATTTGGATTGCGGTCTTGCCCAGAGTTAGTTTCACTTGGATAATCTCGGACGCATTATGCTGTGCAACTAGCTTGGAGGTGTGGATATCCTTAATGAATATGGACATGCCTCCACCTTTAGTGCTTCATTCCGGGTCAGGTGGCTGAAAGGTGTGATATGAATTATAGCCTGGTAATGCAGGGGTGCTCTCTGGAGCTTTGAACCAGGTCTCTGTCACTGCACAGATGTCGATGTTCTCCATTTTAAGGAGTGCCTCGAGTAAGTGCATTTTGAGGTTTAGACTTCTAACATTGAGTAGCATTACCCTCAAATTATTGAAACAAAACACCTTGTTGCTTGAGAAAATTGATGATTTAGAAAATAGATCCCATAGGATCAATATCAGGATTTTTGGATTACCTGAAGGCATTGAAAAAGACAGCATCACAAAGTTCCTAACAACTTGGCTCCCTAAAGCCCTTGATCTCTCAGAAGCTATGTCCTCTGGCATTGAGAGAGCCCATAAATCTTTATCTGGTGCAGCTCCCTACTCCCAAAAATCTAACCCAAGATCTACTATTGTTAGATTTTTTTTTCTACACAAGACAAAGACCTGATTTTAAGGACAGCTTGGACAAAGTCATCCATAAAAATGTGGGACCAAATAATAGTATTTGACAACGACTTAGGTTCATAGGTTCATGCTAGGCTATCTGCCCTAGGGCATTTATAAGCCTAGCCAGAGTGTGTTTGGCTTTCGCCACCCATTTTAAATTAATTTTGCTATGCCCTTTTTTGAGGTTAGTATACTGTGCATCTGTCTAACAGTAACACAGAAGTGATACCCGGGGTAGCCTCTAGGTTATGAATCTGTCCCTCCAGCATGTCCTATTTATTTCAGTGCTGAGGTTCAAGTCTTTCGAGCGCGTAGCTCGATGGGATTTGGATTTTCTGAGGTGCAGCATGTCCATTAATTCCGGGTTGGACATGGCTTTATACGTCAGGCACAGATCGCCTCTGAGCAGGTGGTATGCCACTGAGTAGAGCTGGAGTTTCTTTAACCGGGCAGCATATGGCATCTGTTTGAGCCCTTTGATCCTCTTGGTGAGGTACTTTTGGGGTCTTTCCAGTTGCTGCAGGTGTCTGGTAAGGTACATCCCAAAAGGGGCATTGTACTCAATTATTGGCCTGATGAGAGATGAGTAAAGAGGCACAATGACCTCCCCTGATCTAGATGTGATCCCTTCATGATTAGGTGGGCAATATAAAATGTTTTTCTAACCACTTTGGCCACGTGGTTGTCAAATGAGAGATTGCTATCAACTTGGGTCCCCAGGTCCCTAATTACTTCTTCTGTACTTAATGGATTACCACCTATGTGGTAATTTGTAGGCACTTTGTTTTTGCCAAAGGGGATGACTATACACTTTTTGGTGTTTAGCTTGAGGCCATGGCTCTGGCACCAGTTGTCTGTTTCTATGAGGCCCTTTTGGAGGATGCTTGTGTCAGCTGGAGAGTCGATTATGGCGCCCACATAGAATGCAGGACATTTCACACAATTAGCTAAGTATACCACATTAGATGTAACACAAGTGGTAGAAAAATTAAACTGATAAACTTTACCACTAATAGGATGTTTAAACTTATCACTGCAACCAACCACAATATCAGAACAGCAGGAACAATTAAAACAACCATACGTACCGGACTTAGTGGTAGAAGTCCTCTCTACAGGTCTAAAAAAATCTTTGTAACATAACATACTCTTCAAGGACTTCATATTTCTATATGAGAAAAAGGGCCTGTCACCAAGAATGTCTTTAATCTCACTAGAGGCCATTAGTACAACCCAATTCCTCTGGATTATTTGTTTTACAAAACAAGTCAAGGTATTATAACTAGTAAGATACCTAGTACATACTTTTGAACATTCTAGGTTAACAGAACCAACATCATCCCCAAGAAAAATCGGCTTCAATATTGTCCTCCTATTGGCTAAAACTTTATTTTTTAAATCTAAAACTAATTTAGAATCATAACCACTATCCAGAAACTCTTTGGACATCTCATCCAACTGTAAATTAAATGTAGCATCATCAGTATTTAATCTACTAACTCTGTTAAACTGTGAAGTCACAATCCCCTTAAAGACATGTGGGGCATGCATGCTGGAATAATTAATGTATCTATCAGAGTTTACCTCCTTTTTGTGAATACTAGTATGGATAGAACCCTCACATAGTTGTATCTTAACATCCAAGAAATTAATCTCACTGTCAGAGGCGTCCATCTTAAATTTCAGGAAACTGGTGGTTGCATTTAAATAATGAACAAATTCATTCAACTGTGAAAGGGAACCTTTCCAAACCATAAAACAATCATCAACGAAACGTTGATAAAAACATATATTACTTACAAAAGAATTATCCAAATTATAAATATGAGCTTTCTCCCATTGGTATAACACCAAGTTGGCATAAGTGTTAGCCACAGAAGTACCCATGGCTACACCAGTGAGTTGCAAATATAAACATTCATCAAACAAAAAAATATTGTTCCTCAAAACTACATCTAGAAGAGAACAAATATTCTCAACAGATTTATTCACAAGAGAAGATTGGGAGATCAAAAATTGTCTGATAGACTCAATACCAAAATCATGCGTTATTACATTAAAAAGGGATGCTATATCAAGAGTTACAAATAAATACTCACTTTGTCGACAGGAACCACCAATGCTATTAAACCAGACACGCAATTTACAAAGAAAATTAGATGTATCTCTTAGCACAGAAGTGCATTTAGGTAAATATAGTTGCAACTGTGTTTGCAAATATATAGACATAGGTTTTGTGATCCACCCCCCTCCTGATACAATTGGTCTCATGGGGGGGGTTGGTCACCGACTTGTGTATCTTAGGCAGCCCATAGAGACAAGGGATAATTGGACAAGGAACGGTAAAAAAATGAAATAAATCCAGAGTAATATCACCACTAATTTGCAAATCATAGATCACCATATTGACATAACTAATACATCTTTTAACATCTATTGATGTAATACATTTAAAAGCCTCAACATCATTCAGTAGAACGGAAACTAAAGATATATACTTAGGCCGATCCATAAGAACTACAGCCCCACCTTTATCGGCTTGTTTAATCACTAAATCTTTACTCGCCTGTAGACTTTTGAGCGCTTGGTACTCATCAAATGTTAAATTAAAGCGAGAAAATCTCAAAATATTGCAATCAGAATACAACATTCTTAATTCCCTCTCACACAAATCATGAAATGCTGTAACCACAGGCATACTAGAAGGTATAAAGGTACTGCGCCGTTTACATGAAACTCCATTAACGACAGAGTTACCAAACAAAACTTTTAAATTTACATTTCTAATGAAAATCTTAAGGTCTGTGAGTGCAGTCACTAAATCACCCTTCGCTGTAGGAATAAAATTAAGCCCTTTACATAGTACTGAACAATGAGCAGAGTTCAAGTTAAAGGTTGAAAGGTTGAGAATGCCTTTAGTCATTTGCGACTTACTTTGCCCTGCCCTAAAGGGCTCTCATTTTTTGCTTTGGAGAGGGCGGCTCTTACCTGAGCATCTGAGATGTCAGGGGGGCAGCACTCTGCTGGGATAGATATTTGCCCTTTTGGTGGGGAGGGGGGGGAGTTTGCGCTGAACCTGTCAGCTAGGTTGTTGGCAATGTCTGTGGGTTCGATGTATTTTTTGTCATTTTGGACTAATTCTGAGCATATTTGGGAATTCCCACCAAGGTTCCTAACATAACTAAAGAAAGCCTTGTGATTATCCTTAGTGTCCTGTGCAATTTTTCTCTCAAAGCTGGCCTTAGATGATTTTATGAGTGCCCGTAGTTTTTTGCTAATACTGATCAGAGATGCCTTCCCTTTTTGGGATTTTGCTCTATCATGTAGTAGCGTCCTCCTTCTATTGTATAGTTTGTTTATGGCTGGGGTCCACCAGACAGGATGTCTGCCTTTGGAGGATTGGGTCTTGGTTTTATTTGGGATTGCATGATCCATGCATTCCTGAAGGTGTTCATAGAATGCGTTTATAAAGGATTCTGCTGTCTGGGCCATATTTTCCACAGGCCCGGGGGCATTGAAGGATTCCACCTCGGTTTTGAGGAGTGTGAAATTTGCTTTAGAGAAGTTTTTCACTGTGGCTTTCTGAGCAGGGTTGGGGTCGGGATGTGAATATCCAGTGAGATTAGTTTATGGTCTGATCTTACCAATGAGGGATACACTTCTGGTCTGGAGCATAGAGTCCCCATGTTGGTGATGATCAGGTCCAGTATGTTTTCCCCTCTTGTGGGAGTGGTAACAAGTTGTTCCATAGCATTTGCATTTATAAATTCTAGGAACCTTTGGGCTAGGGTGTTGGAGCTAGAGTAATGCTCCCAGTCTACATTTGGGTAATTGAAGTCACCCAATATAATGGTGTTTGGAGAGACCTTCATATTTTCCAGTGTTCTCAGGAAGGCTGAGTGAGGTTCCTGGGTTTGGGAGGATGGTCTGTAGCAGGCTATAAACTGGAAGGCAGTTTTACCCACTGTTAGCTGCACATGAATAGTCTCTGATGCTTTGTGCTGTGCCACCAACCTGGAGGTGCGGGTATCTTTGACGAATATTGATACTCCTCCTCCTTTTCTGGTTCGGTCCAAGTTTTAGGGCCGAAAAGCATGGTATGAGGTATAACCTGGTAGTGCTGGGGTGCTCTCGGGAGCCTTGAACCAGGTTTCTGTTACTGCACAGATATCGATGTTCTCCATGCTAAGGAGAGTTTTTGAGTGTGTGCATCTTGAGGTTTAGACTTCTGGCATTGAGTAGCGTTGCTCTTAGTTTCTTATCCCTTGTGATACCTATGGAGGTGGGTTTGTCTTTTGAGCCTTGCCTAAAAAAGGTACTATTGGGGAAGCAAGAGCCTTTGCCAATATCCGAAAGCCCAGGGGTGACAGGTGCAAGCCATCCCTAGCGAAGCATCGTGGCTTGTCGAGCATGTCATCCCAGGCTGACAGGCATTGGATCCCCTTTGAATGACACCAATACTTAAGCCAATTGTTGAAATTGATCATCTTGTCTTCATATTGTGGCATCATTCTTGGTGAGTGTAAGATGCTACTCTAGGTCAGGGTCATACCGGCCTGGGCTACATGCTCAGAGAGCTCCTCTATGTCTCTTTTCATGTAGTCCAGGGAAGTACATCTCAGGTCATTCACACCAGCATGGACAATGACTGAGTCATATTTGTACTTGCCTTGGAGTGACCTGAGTGCTTGTGTTATGTGGCGGATCCTAGCACCCGACAGGCAGCTCACCGTGACCTTCTCCTTGTTCAGCCTGGTGAGTGGGACGTCAGTGTGCCTGATGATAGAGTCACCTATTACAAGTGTATCAGATGTGTTGTTTAGCCTTAAGGGCTGTGACAGTTCGGCACACTGGCTCACTGGCTTTGTGAGCTATGTGTTGCACGTGTTTTGTTTTGGGGTAGCGGTTGCTTGGCTGTCTGCTTTGGAGGTCTCTGCTGCTTAGGCAGATTTTTATTTAGAGCCTCCAAGTATGTTTTTGTGTGTTTATGTGTTTGGTTTGCTGTTGTGGTAGGTCTATGTGAGACTGGAATTGTAGTGAGTGTGGTTTCCTTCTCCTCCTGACTGGTTATGGCAGCACTGAGTTGAGAGAGCTTAGCCTCCAGTTTGGCTATATGGTTGCATCTCTCACATGTGTTGGAATTTGTTGGGAGGAGGAGAGGGTTGTCTGTGTACATGAGGCAGTTGTAACATTGCCTCAAGATTCCCAGATTCACCAGCTGGACTGGAGAGGAGATTGACAACTGACCTTTGGACATGCTAAAATAGTACTGGGAATTCCTTTATAATTGAAAAAAAGGGCCAATGGGGACAAGGTACTCAAGGGGAGTTTGTGAGGGTGTAGTTCTTTTAATTTTTTAGTGCTGACTTATATAATTGCTTTAGTGAGCAAGTGCCAGGTAACTTAAATGCAATGTGTTACAGGTAACTTAAATGCAAAAATGACAAACTTCTCATATGCAGTAATGACAAGAAGGAAAAGCGTTCTACCTTTGATTAAAAAACTTAAAAAATGTCAAATTAATCTGCTCTTTCCAGTTAGACTGAAAATATTTCTCGCAGATGAAACAAAAATCTTTGAAGGCCTGGAAAATATTTTACCTTACTTAAAATCAAAAGGTATTCTGGACAAGTCAGAAGAAATGGAATGGAGCAACAGTTCATTAAAGAGACAAGCAGAAAGAAATAACTGGAAGACTAGTGATAAAAAGAAGAAACTAAAGGAAAAATAACTTAGTTTACTTATTTACACCTTTTACATACTTATCTAGCAATTATTAATATTTTTAGTTTAATACAGCTCAGCAGAAATATGTTATATAAAGCAAAAAAGAACCTCAGCATTAACACTCACTAATCTATACAGCAAGATAAATTCTAATATTTACTTTCATGTTTTATAACTTTATTTATAATTGTTTTAATACTTATATGAATATATAAACAGATAACGTCATGGAGAGTTATTTTACATTTAATATACAAGATGTGTGCTCTCCTCCTTACTTTCTTTCATTCATAAGGAGTTTAGCGTCACATTATACTTTATTGAGCTTAGTTAAAAACTGAGTGTGTCAAGGAGTTAACATGTTTCAATGTTCACCTACAATGATACAAACTATGGAGATGTCAGTAGAATGATTTCATAGTTGTCCCCAGTGTGAATGTGTGAATGTAAGATGTGTGTGTTAATTCAGCCTTTTCCCCTATATGTAACTGTTGTAAATTTCTTGGTTTACTAGTAAACATCTTTACAAACAATGAATTATTTATGGCATCATACATTAGCTATAATGAGCAGTTGCCATTTGTGCTATTAACACACCCTTGTAGTTTGACAATAAGTCTGAACATTATTGCGGCAGTGCCAATTTAGTTATATATGTAATGAAGCTGCATTGCCATTTGAATAGAACAAGATTGGAATCCTGCTAGCTCATATACTGTCTATTTGGATGTTAAATTCTATAATAGATTGTTGCTTATGGTGTGGGAATGGATTGGATGGATGAAAACTATGGTGAGATGCACTGTTGTGGTTTGGACTTTCTTAGAGTTCTTCCATTTGTTGTAGAGCTTTCTATAATTGCTGAGCCTTAGAAATGATAGTGCAAGCTAATCTAAAGAAGCTGCTACCTTTGGTAGCTGATAATAACTGTGTTACTACCATTGCCATGAGGACAAACTGTTAATCCCCACAAGTATAACTTTGTGGTTGTAGCACACAAGGTGACAGTGGCTTTGACATGACCTATGAACCGAAAATACTGAGGTATCCTAGCAACAGATACTCCCTATGGTTATGTTTTGTGAGTGGCTTGTCACGATTATTTTAATTTAAAGCAACAGTTCTTTTAAACAAAAAAAGAACATGATAATGAAGGAAAATGGAAATATTTCTTTACCCATAATAGTACTAACACTAGTAGAAAACCCTGTCAAACCCAGTGGAAGGAATACATAAAGCCACAATTCACTGTAAGGTTCACTGTATTACCAAGTTCATTAGATTTGAACATCAAATGTAGCACATTCATTTCCATTTTCAGACTCCAGGCTAGATACCTTGCACACTTTATTAGTTTTATTTGTGAAACTCACATCTCTGGTGCTGGTGCTTTCAACTGCTACCCTCCTATTGAGTGTGATTTCACAAGATCCCATCACAGTCATGGAAGCACGTTCAGTTGGTGTGTTTGCAGACTTGATGTTACAACTCAGCTTATATGGTTCCAGAGCGACAGCATTAAAACACAGGCAAGCCATACATTGTTTCAGGTCCTGATACATGTCTGTTGCAGTAATTGCTGGTGTGTTTTGTTAATGATGTGGTGCATTCATAAAATAGGGTGTTGAGAAGTTAAGTTTTGGCGGATTAAATAATTAGACATGTTTATGACATAAAAGATATCAGAAGCTTAAAAACAAGAAATGTATTTGCAAGTTCATAGGACTGCAGACAGCACTCAAACAGCAATTTTTCTACTGAAGGTATGGTACCAAATGTGTTTCCTAATTCTAGACCTTCACACAATATCAAATGTACTGGAGGTTATTATTACCAATAGGTATATCACACACTCAGACCTAACTATGCAAACTTTTGTTCTAGAAAGCATAAACAGTTATTAAAAGTCTTGAATTATATATAAGTGACTGTAGAGTTACAAGATTAACTGATGTTTTAAGGATTTTATTACAATTTTTTATGTAATTGTATATTACAGAAAAGTTTGAATGCTGTATAGATTCATATGTATGTTTTTCATCTTACCTTTAAGAAATAATAATAATAATACAAGCTGCTGAGCTCATCACAAATTCTGATGGCCATAATAAATGGCAAATCTATATATGTTTTTTATAAATATTACTGTTCATTTAAAACTGGAGAAACATTCTGAAAATTATCTTAGCAAAAGAAAGGAATTTAATGCCTTTTTGAGAACACATAGAAATTGATAAATTATAAATTAATGTCTTCTCATTATGTTACATATATCAATATTGTTTTTGTTTGCTAATATTTTTTGAACTTTTGATACATGTGAACAACTTGATATTTAAAAAAAGGAGAGGGAAGAAAAGAGTAAAATAAAAGAATTCCTTTAAACTTACTATATAACACAGAGAGTGAACCATCACTAATCCTTAAAGGGTTATTTGCATATATCCCATGTTGCCTTTGGTACAAGAGGTTTAAAGTATCACACAGTGGAAAGTTTAGCTTTGCTAGATTTTTTTTTTTTTGACCAATTGGTTTTCCTGTGTGACCTTTTTACTCATTGTTTTAGTTAATGTATGAACTTTACAATGAGAACAATTATTGAAGTGGTAGTAGAGTGATGTTAGGACTTTTTTTTTTCTTTGTAATAGTGGAATGGAAGGAATTGCTCGATTAAAGCAAGGAGTTTTAGACTCCAGGTGGGATAGAAGAGCTAGAGTAATGTTTTTTTTTTTTTTACATTTATTAACTGTTACTTTGAGTTTTAGGGTGTCTGCAAAAATATGTTTTATAATCCTTATACATAAATGCTTAGTTCATATTTACAAAACCATTTATAAGTTACAAGCAATTAGAGAAGTGATTATAAAATCTATTCTGTGTATGAACTTAATGAAAAAAATATTTATTCTTATTGATTTACTTCATGACAAGTTTAAACTGTATATCACTGAATATTAGTGGTCTAAACAATAGCTGTAAGAGGGGAAACCTATATAGATACTTAAGATCATTTAACTGCCAAATTATTTTTCTACAAGAGACTCATTTATTGTAATCTAATATTAACAGATTAAACCACAAAATATTTTCTGTGCTATCTAGCTCACACTATACTCAAAAAAGACTTATGGAAAAACACTGTGCCTGTACCTAAAATAATCAATGCTTATGAAGATGATAAAGGCTTATTCTGTTCAGTTACACTGGAAATCAATAGAAAATATATTATACACTTATAAACTTATACTGGTTTCCTGGGATAGCTATAAGAAGTGTAAAGAAGCATCTAGAACAAATTATAAATCAGTCAAAAGGCAGTCTTATAATAGGAGATTTCAATTGTATAACAAAAGAAGATTCCAACTCCACAAAAAGAACACTCGCTGCAAAAGCCAAAGAACTTATAGACCTATTACAACTCAAAGACATTCAAGTGTACTCAACTCCAGATTCACTTTATTTTAGACACCACTCCCACAGATATGGTACACAAGCAAGAAGTGATTAGAATATACATATCTATTGATTTAAAAAATAGTTTAGTCGGAGTAAAGACTGTAACATGCCTGCTATCTGACCATAATGCTATAACTTTTCAACTTATTCTAAAACAAAATTTTAAGAACCCTATAAGATGTATACCTAAATATTTAACTAATTTAAATGATTTTAAAGAATTTTTACAAAGTGAAATTGAAATTTACCTAAATTCTAACAATACCCAAGATACTGCCATGATATATATATATGTGATGCTTTAAAAGCATATATCCATGGCAGAAGTTTATCTTGGTAAGCATATAAGAGGAAACAATGGGATAAATACTTATTAGAATTACAGAAGCAAATGGGTAAAATACAAAGCAATAATCAAAACATAAACTCAGATAAATTAAAACAGATAAATGAACTGAAAAATAAGTACCTAGAAATGTTAAACCACAAAACAAAAATAAATTTAGAGAGAATACAAATCATAAATCATACAGTTAACCCAAAGTATATGCATAAATTAGCTATGAGAACTAAATTATATAATAAATCCAGTTATATTAAAGAATTAAGTTCACCTTTCAAAAATAACGAAGTTACACATCTAGAAGATATATTAAAAGAGTTTAGAGAGTATTTTACCAAAATAAATGAGAGTAACATATTAATGGACTCCAATGAACAAATAAAAAACTTCATAAAGAAACACACCAAGAAAAAACTAAACAATGATCAGATTAACATCATAGATAAACCTATTTCAATTTCTGAATTAAAGTCACATATTAAAAAGTAAAAAAACAATAAAGCTCCTGGCAATGATGGTATCATCCCTGAATTTTATAAATTAATGACAAAAGAACGTTTAACTATATTACTTACAGTTTTCAATCAGGTTAAACATCTAGAAGCAGTTCCCCCCTCCTGGAGTTATCTCTCATTACCCCAATATTAAAAACTGATAAAAATCCAATTAAATAATTGTCGTATAGACCAATTTCACTGCTGAATGTTACCTATAAATTATTTATGGCTATACATACAGACAGAATAAAGCAGTTTTCTCCCCTGTTAATACATACTGATCAAATAGGTTTCATACGGAACAGGAATTTTTATGATAATATTAAAAGAATAATGTCCCTAATTTATATGGCCAATAAAATGAAAGAAGGTTTAACATTAGTCAGTTTAGATATTAATTGTGCTTTTGACTCTGTAAACTGGAAGCATCTTTCATTAATTTTAGAAGAAAACTTCTCTCACAAATTTATGCAACTTATCAATCTTCTATATATCAACTGCCAAGCATATATTAAAATAGGACTGTTTACATTAGAGTCAATAAGAATCACAAAAGGTACTAAACAAGGATGCCCTCTCTCACCTTTATTATTTACTTTAGCTTTTGAACCATTTGCCAGTCTTATAAGATCTCATATTGACATTAAAGGAGTTCTAAAAAGTAAAGATTTAAAAGTCAAGATCCAGCTATTTGCTGACAATATCCTCTTGACTTTAAAAGATCACAATAAATCTCTCAAAACTCTTTTTTCCGTAATAGAAGATTTTCAAAGATAATTGGGACTTATTTTTAATGAAAATAAGACAAAAATTCTACTTATAAATGTTATCACTAAGGATATGCAAGAAGACTTTAAGAAATACCTAGTAAAAGTAGGACAATTAAAGCATTTAGGAATAGTCATCACAGAAATGATCATAAAGTTAACAAATATTAATTATGAAACTTGTCTGCAACATATAGAAAGTTTTATAAATAAAAGGAATAAATACTTCTTCACTATGGAAGAGAGATTATCTATTATTAAAATGATTATTCTCCCAAAAATGTTATACATAATACAATCCTTATTTTTAACCCATCCCAAAACCAGTACAGAAATTCAACACCTTAATCCAAAATTTTTTATGGTTTCCTAAGAAGCCTAGAATAGCAATGAATAATCACATCAGAGACTAGTCAAATGGAAGTATTAGTCTACCAGACTTAGAACTATATTCTATTGCTTCTGTCATTAAAACAGTAATTCTATGGTCAAATCCCTATTATATGGCTAAATGGAAAGACATTTATGAACACTATTTAACTCAAACTACTTTTTGGAACCATCCTAATAAATCCATATCTCCTCACAACTCTATGTATTGGTTATTAAAAAATGAATTTATAAATAATTCTAATTCTAAAATCAAGTCGGACATTATTGATCTAACAGTAAAAACATTGAGAACTTTTCTCCTCAAGAACCCATCATATAAAGCATGGTTGTTTCTTATTTTCCCAATCGGTTATATGCAAAGTACTATCACATCTTCTAGTGTGATCATAAAAACTCTTGAAAAAATCTTATTTACTGGTCTCAATTGATGTATAAAGAGAATGTCCTGTCAATATATATTAGATAAGTTTAATTTAAACAAAGAACTATGGCTACACATCCTAAATTGTACACTATATGTTGAAAGAGGAATTGAGACTTTTATTGATTTTTTATTGATCCAAATTCAACAAAAATTGGAAGGAAAAAATATATTATCTAAAGCATATAAAACATTAAGAATAGAAGTACATTGCGTAAAAGAATCATACTGGAACTATTTCAAAAGCATAAACAAAAAATCCCCTAGTGACGAAGACAAACAATTATTTTTATAATCATCCCAATTAACCACTTCTTCACTTAAATGTAAAGTGTTTTCATGGGAATTTATACATAGGGCATTTTATACACCACACAAATGGGAATCATATATAAAACTAGAATTATCTGTTGGAGATGCAAATTAGAAGAGAAAGCTGACTGCTGACATATATTCTTTGAATGTGTTGAAATTAAACATATTGGGACAAAATTAATAATTTCTTACCAGTTTTCTTCTCTGACAGATTTATGTTAACTACATCTTTAGTCCTTTTCAGTACTCCAATACATGAATGTGTTGCAAAAGTGAAATATCCAATTTTGTGGAGTCTACTATCAATTGCCAGAAAAGTAATAACAAGGAAATGGAAAAGTGATAATATCGCCTCCTTTAATGAATTTAGAAACATCACTCTTGAAATTAGTCATCTGGAGATTATGACAAAAAAAACTAGAACCACAAGAATCACTTCCTCATACAACTCATGGAAAGGACTAAGTGTACTTTTAAATAAACAATGATTGTTTGCTGACAATATATTTAAATACTTATACATATTTAATGGTGTGTTAACAGACACCCTGTGTAAATAGTTATTTATTAGTTGCTTACATGTTTTGTTTCTCATTTATTGATAGGAAAATTATTTATGCTCTGTTACATCTGATTTTGACATAGTTATTTCATTGTTATTGAATCTTTTATGGTTGTTGATTTAAAATCCCAATAAAAAAATTATAAAACAAAAGACATACTCGTTCAGATTGTTTGTGGACTGGTCCAGATATCCTTTTCAGCCACAACCAATGTCAGACTGGTACAGATAACTAAACAATTACATGCATGGTTATTTGAGAATACGTTCAAACAGACAAGTTCAATAAGAGATAAAAAGAAAAAAAATGTTTAAACAAAAATTCAAATTTTCCATGATAGTTTTAGTATCTGTGCTCTCAGATTCATAAACTAAAATAAAGTGGTTATGGGAAGTGTATACTTTGTCAT